>NC_133663.1:101034242-101334242 GCF_037893015.1 Macrotis lagotis
AGGAGGATCTGATTTCAAATATGCCCTCAGACACTTAATACTTAGTAACTTTCTGACCTTGGACATGTCGCTTAACCCCATTGCCCCAGAAAAAAAGCCCCAAAATAAATGGATAAATAAATAAACTATCTTTACATAAAATTGTGAAAATAATACTATTAAGATTTTTAAAAATTGCTTTTTTATATAGCATTCCTTGAGAAAAACTTTTTTTTAACTGATAGGAATAATCACAGCTGGATCTATCCAGAGGGTAATTGACTCTTTCACTTCTCAAAATCCTAGAAATAAAGAGGCTTGATTTTTTCAATATTGTCATTCACATCGCTCCCATTATCATTTTCCAAGTTAAACTCAATTACTTTTTAGAAAATGGATTTACCAAGCTGGAAAATTAAGAACAGTTGGTATCAAACATCTCTTTCAAACTGGGAATGAACTTTCTTTTTTCATCTGTCTACAAGGTCCTTGGGAGAGTGTGGTCAAACACACAATAAGATACCAATTAATTAATGAAGATAAAATATGTAACAAAAGTGAACATTTTGACACCTGGTTGTGTAAGGCATTTCATTTTGGCATTTTGTTATATATGACTCAGACCTGCTTCTAAATTAAGAATTCTCCCTGTAGATCCCCATATCTTAGTTTTTTGGGGGGGTCAATCTTCTGTTGTTGTGTGTTGGCAGATCACTTGGCTGCTATTCTGTAATTTCTCAGAAACTAGTACAGCTCACAGGATTCTTCTCTGGACAAGCTCATCACGAATTTATTATTCAAAAAATTCCAAATTTTATGACTATTGATATTAGTGCCAGGGGATACCATCACCCACTCTAGTTGCTGGTAGAACTTCTTGATCTCTAAAATTCTCAAGATTACTGCCATGAGTAAACAAAAAGAATCAGACTTGGTTATATTCTCAGAGCTGCTCTGACCAGGTTGAATCCAGGACTAATGTCCCCAGAGAAGGTCAAAGCAGTTCTTTATCCTCAAAAGCCAAATGGGGAGTTTTCATTTTCCATGAACCCTCACATCCATCCCTCACCTCCTGAGCCATATAAGTTCTTCTCGACCACTTTACCAATTACACTTTGTGTAGTTTTTCATCCCTCCTGGAATTATATCGCCAGTAGAGTGGTAGTCCATGGGATCCCAAATATCCTTTCCTTTGACAATTTCATTCTTCTAAAATATCAAGATTGCATCATATTATGTCAGAATTCCCCTCCTCCTAAAAATCTCAGAAAATAAGACTTCTCTCAAAGGACTATATAATATGCATTGCAGCAAACAACATTAACTCTATTAGTATTTAAAGAATTAGAACTGGAATAAATTTCCCCCAGGTTACTTTCTCTACTTTTTGAAGGGTGAAATTATTATTAAGTCAAATCAAGAAATTGATAGTTTCTCTGAATTTGGCAGTTGCAGATGATATCTGGATGACTGAAGTTCTCTATTACTACTCTACCACGACTCTATGCCAAAATTGTGCTGTGTTTCCTAAACTCATGAGGTATTTTCTCTTTCTATCCAGCTGAGGACATTATCAGCTAAAGACAAAATACTTTTCTTTGCTCCCTCAATTGATCTTTACTAGCTGTGTGACCTTGGGTATTGTACTTAACTACTAAGTGTCATAGGTAACTCTCTTTGATACTTAAAAAAAGAAATTGATAGCATTTTTTATTTTATCAGGATAGGACTCTTTCTTCACTGATACAAAGCAGGAAAATCACTTGTATCCTTAGTCTTCAAGAATCACTTCTGTGTGTGTGTGTGTGTGTGTGTGTGTGTGTGTGTATCTTTGTCTTTTAAGTTTTCAATCTGTGAAAAGAATTGAATATTTTTTGGAGGTACTATGGTATTTAAAAAATGAGAACATATGATCATAGTCATATGTTCCTTATCAAAAGAATAATATTGAAAACAAAAAGCTATCATATTTTAATCTTGATGATTCATAACCACAGTACTGAAGAAATGTCATAATATATCTTTTTATCATTCTTTTCACAATTATTAAAATAGAAATTTATAAGTTCTTTAAAAAGGTAGTGAAATTGCCAAATAGAGCTAGTGCATATAGATTTAAGGAAAGAACTGGAAAATTAAATGGCAATAAAACAGTAATATCATTATCTGTTGTTAGAGAAAATTCTGAAACTATTAAGAGAATAGAATAGAAATTTTTAAAAAATGTAGAAGTCATTTTGATAACATTAGAATTTTGTAACTGGAAGTGATTATAGTGATAAATAAATCCAACTTAAACATTTTAGGTTATAGATAATAAGGATTCAGAGAAGTTGGTGACTTATTAAGGGGCATGTGGCTAAATAGTGCAGGAATCATAATCAGAACACTTTCAGGTTAATGCCATTTCAATATATGATACTTTTACTCGTGTACTTAATTTCATTATTCAGTTTAAACATTCTTGGTTCTACAACATTAATATGAACTCTCACCTACTTGCAAAGATATTGTTAGAAACATGACAGAAGCAGTTTGAACTGACACAGGAAATACATGATAATTTCTATTTCATGTGGCTTGAAATCTTGACCTCATTAGGATATATATATATATATATATATATATATATATATATATATGTATATTCAGTTAATATGTGAGTTATGTCCAGCAAAGAGAAATAAAGAGTAAACATAAATTGATTTGTATTTCCCTATAATACAAAGTGGTGGAAACTTTTATTCTGTTTTTGAGTATAAAAGTTAATTTGTAAAATACATATTCATAACCCATTAATTTTCCTTTGTGAATTGCTAGATTTAATTATGGAAGATCCAAAGGCTCTTGAAGAGAAGCAAGGTAAATAGAAATAGGTTAGAGGTTGTTATCAAAATGATTTGTATTAAAATACTGGGAATAAATAAATTATCATTGATGTTTATATTTTTAAAAAGAAGTGGCTTGGTCATAAAGTCAAAATGAGTTTAATATGTCTTACAGAAATGTTGCACAACTATCCATATGATATGGCCAGTATTCTCTGCTTTCTAAGAAAGAAAATGCAACCACAAAAATATTTTAAATATATATTGACTACAAAAGATTTTTAGTTTTTCAAAGATTAACCTTCAATTTCCTCATGTATATTCTTTATTCATTTGTTCCTGGTTATATCAAGAACTTCATTCAATAAGTCTCAAGATCTGTGATAAAAAATAGGAAGCCAAATCAAAAACTTTGTATTTGAATCTAGCTATAAGAGTTCTGAGTCTGCCCCAGATTTCCTTCATATTCTTTTACTTTGGGCAACTTATTTAACCTCTCTAATGCTTAGCTTCCTCCCATGCCAAATTAAGGAATTTTTCTCAAGTATACTTACCCATTTAACTGTGTCAGCCTTTGGTGATCTGGTAAGTCCTATTGACAATTTCTCAGGATAAAGTTTTTATATACAGAAAATAAGGAATGTTAGATTACCAAGGAAATAAATGCATAGAAACAGTTATATGATTTTTCTTTTAAGTCCAATTTTTTTAGAGTATGAACCTTGATTCTAAAATCTTTTTCATATGTAATATCTATGATTCAACAAGCCTGTCAGAACATAGAAATACCTAGCACAATGTGGTGCCCCTTTAATCTCTTCCTCCCTTCCTTCCTTCCTTCCTTCCTTCCTTCCTTCCTTCCTTCCTTCCTTCCTTCCTTCCTTCCTTCCTTCCTCCCTCCCTCCCTCCCTCCCTCCCTCCCTTCCTTCCTTCCTTCCTTCCTTCCTTCCTTCCTTCCTTTCTTCCTTCCTTCCTCTCTTTAATTTTGGGTGGAGGAATGAGGAAGTGAAAAAAAATAGTTCCTGATCATTGAAAAATTGTGTATTTTTCAAAAACATTGTAAATATGGGTAAGCTTTTCATAGATATGGATCTGAACCAAATGCTTGATAGGTCTGGATGGTCAGGAGATGTGATCAATTCTCAACTTCTGAAGCTTTTTATTCCCTCTATTATTCTGACCATGATCATTACTGTATATGTCACAGATTTCTGAGTTTATGCTTATTTTTTGTTCTCTCTCTCTCTCTCTCTCTCTCTCTCTCTCTCTCTCTCTCTCTCTCTCTCTCTCTCTCTCTCTCTTTCTATCCTGTAGATAAAATCTGTAAGTCTATCTGTCTATCTCTGTCTCCCTCTGTCTCTCCCTCTGCTAGCAACTTTTATGTCAACAGATTCATTCTGTGTTTTCTCCAGTTCATCAGGAGACATAAATGGTCAACTTACTCAGATCATTTCATTCTCATTATGGATGTAGAACTGTTATTAGGTAAAGAAATCACCTAATGGGGCAGCTAGATGATGAGGTAGATAGTGTATCAACCCTGCAGTCAGGAGAACCTGAATAACCTCAGACACTTAATAATTACCTAGTTGTGTGACCTTGAGCAAAGCACTTAATCCCATTACCTTGCAAAAAAAAATCAAAAACCAAAGAACAAAGAAAATACTCTAAATAAACTCTGCATTTTGAAGATTAAAAATCATTCAATGAGGTGAGCCATCTGATCTATATTTACCAAGTAAGACCCAGAATTTGAACCAGACCTTCTAATTCCTCATGTGGTCATGACACTATGAGACTAAGGAATTCTAGATCTGTGATCTTTTACTCAGCTACTAACAGATTGATCCTTGTCAAAGGCAGATCTGACTATATCATTCTTCCTTTTCTATTCAATAAATTTCAGTAATGCCTCATTACCTTTATTATAAAATATAAAACTTTGTTTGGATTTAAAAGTCTTTCAAAATCTGTACCCTTCCTGCCTTTCCAGTCTTTTTGCATCTTTACCACAATTCATGTTCTATGAAACAACAACATTGTCCCTTTGTCATTTCTCACTTAAAACACTTGATTACCTAATTAAGCATTTTCACATGACTGTCATCCCCAATGTCTGGAATGTTCTTTCTTCTTATATCTGCTTCTTAGCTTACTTGGATTATTTCAAATCTCATGAAAGTTTCAGTTTCTGCAAAAGTCTTTCCAAGCCCTTTGAGATTGTCTTTCATTTATTCTGGATATATCTTGTTCCTACAATTGTTCATATGTTGTCTCCTCCATGATACTATGAACTCCCAGGGAGCAGTAAGTTTTTGTTGTTGTAATTACTGATGTTTCTTTGCATTGAACAAATGGTAGATAATAAATTTCTAAGTTTCTTTCATTGAACAGTTTGTCATCTTCTCGTTTAAAGAGCCCATTAAAGTTACAGCTGAACATTTTTCCCTAGGTAAATTAAATATATTTCATATGCCCACATGTATATATTGTGTGTGTATTAAGAGAAATAGATGAGTCGATGTAGATACAATACTATCTGGAGGAACCAATGACAAGAGAAAGCTCTAAATCAGAAGTGTAAGTCATTTTAATGATAAATAGAATTTAAATAGCAGATTTAGACGTTTAGGCTCTGGCATAAGACTCCCATGAACTGGAATAGGAGTGGGCAGGGGAAAACTAAGTCAAATTTGAATTTAGCAAAGACAAACACAATGTGTAGTCCTTGAATTCCTCTGAAATCAAATGATATAAGCTTCTCATTCTTGGAAGTGCTATATAAATACAATTTTTACTATCAAAACTTTCATTAGCTTCACAATTTTTGAATATAAGTATAGACAAAAGCAAAGCAAATTGGATGGAGTACTTATTATACTGGTAGGTTGGAAGATCTAGATTCATATTATTGTCTTAGACATTTTCCGTCTATGCATCTGTTAAAGTCACCCTAGGGATTTGTGCCTCATTTTCCTCCATGTGAATGAATAAATTGGACTCAGTGACCTCTAAGGTATCTTTGACTCTCAGTATAAGATATCATGAAATGATTTTCTATTTTCCTTGAATAATAATTACTGACTGTTGATTTGTTGACCTTCCTTAATACTACTACTTTCAATGGAAATCATTTCTCTATTAGAAAAGGTAGGATTGCATCTCCATATTCACATGGAGATCAGATTCCTTCTGTGTTACACATTGTTTTAAGTGTTGTACATACCAAAAGAGACAAAATTCCATTGCCCCTCTCATGGAGATCAAATCTAACAGTTCTGTTGGATTATTTAATATAAGGAGTAATAGAATTGTATAAAGCTGAAAAGATAGGCAGAAGAGATGGTGGAGGCTCTCAATATTAGATATAAAATACCTATTTAACCTAAGAAAGATATATTTTCTCTTGATTAATTGGGAGCAATTGAAAGTTATTTTTTTTTAAGAAGGGATAATTATCGACTTGGAGAGTATCCTTTTGGTAGCTTTGTGAATGAAGAATTGATTGGAGTAGAGAAATTGAAAACCAACTTCAGAGATAATGAGATATTGAAATAAGCTTGTAGTTGTGTGTCCTTCTTTAAGCAGATAGCAGACAAATTATGATCCAGCAATGGAAATTTAAATAGGTAGACTAGATAGTTAATAGGAAACAACCTGGAGAGAGCAATCAGAGAAAATGAAGAGAATAAAGAGTATTCAGAGGGGTATGCCTAAACTAGGCCTTAAAATGTGCAAAAGCAAACATAGTAATAGTTTAGTGAACATAAACAAGAATAAAAAGTAAAACTTTTTTGATTAAATTCTTTGACAAAAATCTCTCCTTTTTAAAATTCATTAATGAATTTTTTTGAACCAGTTCCCCAATTAAAGGTGAATTTCTTCAGAGTACAATCAGACTACCAGAAGACTTGGTGAGGTCGGTGCTTTCCATTCAGTACTCACAAATTTGATCCATGATAAATTTTATGTGTTTTATTTTTCATGTAATTAAACATAAATACAATATTCTTGTCACCCAATTAAAAATGAAAAATTAGTAGATAAGCTTTGGTGGAGTATCTAAATTTAGAAGCAAGCCTTTAGGGAAATTCAAAAAAATAAGAGTTTCAGGACATAGCCAATGTTGATCGAACCAGTTCTTTCTGGGAGAAAGCTATTGAGTTTATTAACTTTGCTTTTTAAAGCACTGTAACCCTGACTTGGGTTTGTGACTCTAGTGATTTAAAATAATTTCATGCTATATTTTAAATTTGTTTAGTTTCTTTATTTGTATTTTTACCTCAGAGAATTTTAATTTCTCAACATTTCATCAAGTTTCAGTTACATACTTCCTATTTAATAGACTTTCTTATGTTAAAAGTGTTTATTCAATTATAATCCCATATAACATAGTTTCCATTAACATACAAAATACAAAAAAATAGATCTTAGTTTATCAAATGACATGCTTAAATATTTGACAATATAGAATGAAGCTGATAGATCTCCATTAGATATTGGATAACTTCCAACTTACCCCAGAAATGTTTCCATGTCCTCAAGTAAATTGTTACACACACACACACACACACACACACACACACACACACACACACACACACAAAATCACTAAGAGTCAAACATTATTTGCATTTCCTGATTCCTCCTGGTGGATTCTATAGAGCACAATAAAGCTACCAGAAGGTTAATGGTGAGATTGTTTACCATTTACCATCACCCTAAAATTCTGCTCCAACCATGATTTCTTTTCCTTAGTACACTGAAAAAACTATCACCTCTGGAAATAGAGCATCTAGATTTAAATTCTACTTCTGTTGAATTCTCTGGGTTGCCTTAAAAATGAAATAAATGGTCTTCAAAGTCCCTTCTAGTTTTAATTCTCTGAATTGGACCTTGAATGTACATCCATATTGACCAACAGCTAAACCCATTTGATCTGTTCCTAAGAAAATTTGCACAGAAAATATATGCTAAGGATATCCAGGAGTAGAAGAATTCCCAGGGTCCTATTAGGATCTCTATATGCCTTAAAGGTTTTTTCAGTAGCATAAAGGATAAAATGCAAGAGAACCATTTAACTCCCACCTCTCTAGCAACTTGAAAAACTCAGTTTTAAGAAATCAAGAGTATTTGTGTGTTTTCAACGTATGTGTTAATTGGGAAAATAACTAATATTATAGATGAAGCATGTAAAATTCCTGATTTTTTTGCCTTATTATTGTACAGTTCATATTCTAAAAGGAGCTGTAAAATTCACCTAGAAAATCCTGTGGGGCCCCTTGAGGCTAGCAAATCTTTTTTTCCTTTTCTGGTTCAATATACTGTCTTAAAAATCTTTGCCTGACAAGACTGGGACTCTCACTGAGATTCTTGCTTTTGTAAAAGTCTTGGTTTTTGGATGAAGACATATATTTAATTTAAGGTCTACTCAAACTTTGTGCCCTCTACGTTTTGAGTTAAATTTGATCATTTTTAGATGGAAGTTGTATTTAATACTTATAAAAGGTACATTTGCCCTCCTGCCTTTGGTCAGACATGGCCTAATTTTTTCACAATGCTGTAAGAGAATAAAAAGAAAAATCTAATAGTCCTCCTAAGGTTTTGGTTGCTTGCTTTGGGAAAAAGAGGAAGTAATTTAATGTGGAGAGAGGAAGCATATTTGGAAAGAATTCTGGTTTTCAGATTCACCTTTTTCATCTAGTAAGAAAATTATTAAATCATTTGGATGATATATATATTTTCTTATATTGTTAGTTTTTAATGTACTAGTCTTATTTCCCAAATAATGTAAGTTTCTTGAGACTATAACTCATGCTTTAGGAATGTGTATTCTATGGTGTTTTATATTGATTGTTAGATGACTTTGATTTTTATTTTCTAAATTTATAATACAACTAATACCATGTTTAAAATAACAATATTCTAACTAGAATAAAAATATAATATTGTTCTCTTATGTGGTTGAAAATTTGCCTTTTCACTTACCTACTAAGATTGAATTACTTTTTGATTATTCTTCTAATTTATGAATTGAGGGAATGAGTAGAACACTGGACTTGGAATTACAGATTTTGTTTTTGAGGTTAGCCTATTACAGCCTATTAACTCTTTGATGTTGGGTAAGTCATTTAATCTCTTGAAGACTTTTGTTTGTTGTATGTAAAGAACTAATAAAATTTCCAACACTCTAATTTGAATATCAAATAAGATGATATGAAAAATAAAGTTTTTTTAATAAAGTGCTCTAGAGTTTTGCGAGTTTAAAGAAACTATCACTATCCTAGAGTTAGTCAAATAAATTCATTTTGATAAAAAATTACAATGTATAACACTGTTATGGAACTAGTAGAACTTGGACTGCACTCAGAACTCAGCATCACATCTATCACATGAAGTAACTGAATAGGATTCTAGTAATATGGATATAATTTCAATACTAAAAATCTTTGACAAACAAAAAGAAGTAGGAAAATTGCTCAATGGTATTGAAAACTAATGTGTGGTACAGAGAAAGAGCATAAGATTTGTTGGGGGAGAGTTCCTGATTTTTTTTAATTAGGACTTTAGGATTGTGACCTTTAAATCACTTAAACCTCCCTATCTATTACTTAATTTGTTGTAGATTTATAGATTAGACAAAATGGCCTCTCAGTTAATTTTAAGTTCTAACAAATCTAAATCTAAGTGCTAAAGGTTCTTTGTTTCCCTCCATCTCTCTCTGTGTCTGTGTCTCTCTCTTTCTTTCTTTGTTTCTGTGTCTCTATCCCTTTCTGTCTCTCTACTCTTTCCCCCATCTCTGTCTTTTTTGTTTCTGTCTATATCATCTATATCTATATCTATATCTATATCTATATCTATATCTATCTATAATCTATAATCTATATATCTCTATATCTTTATACCTATTATCTTGTTTTCTAGTTGTAGTTATAAGTCAGTTGATTACTATAACCACCATGCCTACAACACATGAAAATAGGAAAAAATGATCTGTATTCAATGAATACCAAATAAAATCATGTAAGAAATTAATCACCTTAAGGTATAAGAAATAACTGATTTAGATATTTGATATTAATTTCAGGATCAGCTGAATAATACATATACATGCATACCTACAAACATAAGTACATATATATACATATATTGTATACATATATAAATATATTCATCTACAGATGAGAGCAAAAGAAAAAGTATATTCAAAATTATAGCTATAATGACCAGGAGACTCTTCATGTGCTTATAATAGTTGCAGTATGGGGTTCTAAAGAAGTTTTTACTCCAAAAGGAAAATGAAATTAAGCTTTTAAAAACAATATTTGTCACAGTAAAAAATAAAGATATCAAAAATTTATCAGTAAGCAAAAATTTTTGTCTATTTTGTTTATTCAAAGAAAATAGACACTTTATCTAAGGGAAACAGTTGCTCAACATGATGTTACTTGCAAAATATGGAGGAGAAAAAGGTATATTTATGAATACTAATCTATTACAAGCTTTAAAACTATTGGGAGAAAAAATAAGCCTGTAAAGGACCATATGTGTGAAATATATATCTAATTCATAAATTTTTATTTTTTTGTGTTTCTGACATCACCCATAGTATCCCATGAATCACTCTCCCTCCATTTCTCTAAATTTCATTCTATGTAACAAAGAATATATTTTTAGATAGGAAAAAAAAGGCAGCATAATTAAATAAGAGCATCTATGTACTTCACATCTCTATTAAAGAACAAGTTGGATATGGCTTTTATTTGAATCCTAGTCAATTTTCATAATTTTGTTACATTTAATCTTAATACTTTGATATATCATTTTTCTCATTTAAATTATAGTTGCTGTGTATATCGTTTTCTTGGCTCTACTTACTTCACTTTACTTGAGTTTATATAGCTCTTTCCATATTTCTCATTATTAAACATCATTTCTAACAGCACAGTAGTATTTAATTATATTTATATAGCACAATTTGTTTAGCCATTCCCCAACTGATGCACAGTTACTTTGTTCCCAATTCTTAAATATAACAAAAACTGCTGCCATAAATTTTTTGAATTATATGGACACTTTATTTTTATGTTTATTCCTTTGAGAGTATAAACCCAGTAATGGGAACTCTAGCTCAAATGATATGAACATTTTAGTCATTTTATTTGTTTAATTTCAAATTGCTTTTTCAAAATGAGTGTATCATTTCAAAGTTCTATCAACAATGGATTAGTATAGTCATTTTCCTAGAGCACCTCCAACTGCCACTATTTTTTAAAATAATTTTTGACATTTTTCAGGGTGAGAGGTGTAACCTTAAAGTTGTTTTGATTTGAATTTATCTTATTTTTCTACATCATCATCATTATCATCTTCTGTTGCGGTTGATTCCTTTTTCCCACTCTCTTCTTTTGCTCGTCTTCCTCATTTTTTTTTTAATTTCATTTCTGTGCCCCTTTCCAAAAAAGAATATCTATCATTCTTTTCATTATCTACCCTCTGTCTTTTCTCTAGACCCTCATTCTCTGATTCAGTAATGCTATTATCATCTAAAATATTGCTTTTCTCATTATTCTTCAATCAAAGTTTCCAACATCTAGGCCCTTTTGTCACTGCCTTGTAAGGCTTACACCAAGAATTCCCTTCTCAGAATGTTTATTAAGGCAGTTATGAAAGAGGGCACTACCACAAAGAAGGGAACACATATAAAACTTCTCTTGTTGACTTCCCCCCCTAGATTTGTGTGAAAATGTCTTCCTTGATTGTATTATTTCACACTTTTCTTTGCCCTAAGAGCTTCCAAATTTCCCTCCCACAGGATCAGCAGACATTTTTAGGCATGAAACTGGGAGGTCTCATTGAGTGTGAAGTTTACATCTATCTTTATAAAAAGAAGTATTAATCAGCAGAAACCTCTCCCTCCTCCAAAAAATATAGTATTCTTCCCCTCATTGAAATATTTCCCCCCCCCTTTCCTGAAACTATTTCTCTGAAAGTTTTTCTCTTTCTGATACTACAGTGGTCACTTCTCACTCATTACCAGTCTTTATTTGACTTTTTGCATAGTTCACACTCTTATTTATTTTTCTTTTCCCACAACCACCCCTACACATAACCTTGCATGTTTTAATATAGACCCCAAAAGGAAGCTTTCCCTTCTAGACAAGATGATGGCGTGTTGTGTTCATAATGCCATAATGCCATACATTGTCCTCCTCTTCACTATAATCTCTACCAGATTTCTCTGATCCTTGTCTCTTTGTGCACTTTTAGAAACAAACAGTCTCTTGCTGTTCTTTCTGTTGTCTCTCTGATGCTCTTGTTTTCTGCATATATTCACTCCTAAATTTATGTTTTTAGTGAGTGTTTTAAAAGCAAACATGTCATCAGTTGTAGTTTTCTTTCTAAAAAAAAGTTTCCAACTACTTTTTGATGAATGTATGTTTTTTTTTTCTTTTTTGAACTGCATCTTCAACTCAATGGTTCTTTAGAACACAGTTTTCTATTCCTTACTCATTTTTTTCTAGTGAGTGTAGAATAGTCTTGAGTTATTAAAATGTCCCTTTCTTTGAATGATTGCAGACCTTGTCATATCCAAATTGAATGGAATTAATTTTGGTTTGTTTCATATTTTTTCCTGAAGGTGATCTGAATTCTTTCAATTGGAATTTCATTCTCTATGGTCAGGAAAAACTGAGAAATTTCTTCTATTATTTATTGCATTGTGGTATTTTTTTGTCTGTGAGACAATCCTTATGGTTTCTTTACAAATCCTGTCTTTGAATCTGTATTTTTTGTTTGCAGAGAGAGCATGTTTTCTTTAATGTTCTGATTTTTCATCTCTTATTCTAGGTTGACTTTCATTTCCATGTATTTTCATTCTCAAATTATTGCTCTCTCTTTTTATTTATTTATTGAGGCTTTCCATTGCAAGTTCAAGTTTTTTTTCTATTTCACTCATTTTTTTCTCTGTAGAATATAAATTTTGCACACATAATTCTCTTTCTCCTTTTAACCATGCATGAATAGCATTTTGAAGTTCAACTTTTTACTGAAATTCCACAGGGTTCTTTCTTTCATCAAATGTTGAATCACATTCCCTCATTTTGCCCCATTTATTTATAGATATCTGAAGTTGTTCATTAGACCTGAAGCCATATTTCAATCTATTTTCCTTCTTATTTATTGACTCATATTCAAAGTCTTTGAAATTCATTTTTTCCTGGTAATTTTGGTACTTTCATTCTTGGGTTTTTTAAGCTTGTTTTCCTTCTTGTTCACTTCTGACTTTCTCCCTAATCCTTGCCCCCACCTCATCCCCCCATTGTTGTTTTCTTTCAAAGCATCTCAGCCTCCAGGACAATTAATGTTTCCCTTACTTAGGTGTCTTTCCCAACTGTTTTTTTGAATAATCAGAATTGGACCCATTTGGATACTGGTTCTTTGCTACCCAGATGAAAAGTGTACTAATCCACTCTCTTATTGATTCTGTAGTCTGGCCTTGGAAATTTGGAACCTTCTGGCACCAGAAGTTCAGGGTTTCTCTATTCTAGCACTATCAGAAAATGCTTAATCTGAAACCTGGATTAATGCTTCTGGGTTTCAGCCCTCTGTATGCTTTTTCTCTGGCTACTGAGATCCAAGGAAAATATACACATTAACACACACACACACACACACACACACACACACACACACACACAAAAAGGCATACATATACTGATTCATTTGAGAGATTTTTCATATCTGAAATTGGGCAAAATTTCACATATGACTCACACCATTTGAATGACAAAATCTATCAACTATATTTCACTCTACTGAAACTCTCTAAAAGTTTAACTAGTCATTCAAAGCTTTATCAGTTTAGGATCCTTAAAATGTACATTTTAAGAGGTATCTTAGGCTGATTGCTATGGATCTCTTCTTCCACAATTTTGATGCATAAGAGCAACTGTCAACTTAATTATTCTGTAAATCATGGAGGATAAGACCTATTAAATTTAAAAAGAAATAGAAATTAAAGGAAATGACGGGGAATTATACAAAACATACAAATAGTTTCCCTTTAAGCACATCAACACAATCATGGCAAAGCTGCCTGTGTATCTATCATTTATTTCAATCTCACATATATTAGACAGAGGGTAGAGTGGGGCTGATATAATCTTGATAGTCTAGAACAGAGATTCTTTTTTAGCATTTTTTATTTTTACCCAGTTTTATGTAAAACAATTCTTCATATGCATTTTTAAAATTTTTGAGCTCCAAATTATTTTACTCCTCCTTCCCCATCCCGTTCCCATATGGAAGGCAAGCAATTTGACAAAGGATATACTTGCATTGTCACATAAAACATTTCCAAAATAGTTATTTTGTGAAAAAAAGATAAGAGATAAAAAAAAAGTTCAAGAAAAAGAAAAAAAAGAATGTTGTCTGTATTCAGACATCATTAGTTCTTTCTCTGGAAATGGATAGCAGAGCTGTCTTGAATTACTTTATTGCTGAGAGTAACTAAGTCATTCGCAGTTGATCATCTTACAATATTTCTCTTAGTTTGCCAGTGTATTTCACTTAGCATCAGCTCATGTGAGTCTTTCTTTTATTAAAAATATTTATTTATTTATACATTGCTAAAATAGTCTTGTTGTAAGAGTAACATAATCCCCCTTTATGTAGAAAAACTACATGAATAATAAAGTGAAAGAAAAAGAAAGAACTTGTACTTCAGTCTGTGTTCGGATACTTTGAGCTCTTTCTCTGAGTTGGATCACATTCAGAGAAGTTGCTTCATTATTTTCTCCCTACAATTGCTATTGCTAATTGTAGTTCCCTCCATCCATTCCTCCCCAGTCCCATTTATTTCATTTTCTTTTTCCTTTTACTTTATCCCTCCTTGAAAGTGTGTTGTGAAGTGGCCCAGTGGCACAGTGAACAGAGCTCTGACCCTAGAGCCAGGAGGAACCGAGCCCAATTCCCACTCCAAGCACCCAACAAATACCCATCCATGTAGTCAAAGGCAGATCATTCAACCTTACCACCCTGCAAAATAAACCAAAAAATGTGTTGTATCTGACTGCCCTCTCCTACAAACTTCTCTCTCCTCTTCCACCTATACTGCCTCTTCCCTCCCCTTGTCCCCTTTCTCTCATCCACTTCCTCTCCTTTTTCCCTTTATGGCAAGATAGAGTTCTATACCCTATTAAATGTTTATGTTGCTTTCTTTCTGAGTCAATTCTGATGAGAATGAAGGCTCACTCATTCACCCTCATCTTTCCCCTCTTCCACTCCATTGCAAAAATTTTTCTTAACTTTTACATGAAATATCTTCTCCCATTCTGCTCCTCATTTCCTTTTCTTACAATACATTCCCTTTTCACCCATTGACTCCATCTTTATAATATATTATGCTTTCATATTCAACTCTCTCCTGTGCATTGTCTATATATATGCTCCTTCTAACTTCTCTAGTAATTGATATGGTTCCTTTGAGTTATCAGAATCATCTTCCCATGAAGCAATACAAGCAGTTCCACATAATTCAACATTATTAAATCCCTCGTAATCTGTTCTTCCTGTCCACCCTCTTTATGCTTTGAGTTCTGTACTTGGAAATCAAACTTACTGTTCAGTTCTGGTCATTTCAACAGGAAAGTTTGAAATTTCTCTATTTTATTGAATGTCCATGTTATTCCCCTGAAAGATGTTTGTTTTTTTTTTTTTTAAATAAGGCAGTGGGGTAAGTGACTTACCCAAGGTCACATAGCTAGTTAATTATTATGTGTCTGAGACTGGATTTGAACTCAGGACCTCGTGACTCCAGGGCCACTGCTCTATTCACTGTGCTACCTAGATGCCACAAGATGTCCATTTTTATTGAGTAGTTGAATTTTGGTTGCAATCCAAGATATTTTGCTTTCTAGAATATTATATTTTAAGCCCTATATACCTTTATTGCAGGCACTGTTAAGTCCTGTGTAATCCTGATGGCAGTGCCATGACATTTGCATTGCTTCTTTCTGGTTGTTTGCAATATTTTCACTTTGACTTAGGAGTTCTGGAATTTGGATATAATATTCCTGCGAGTTTTCTTTTGGGGATCTCTTTCAGGAGGTGATCAGTGGATTCTCTATTTTACCCTATGCTTTTAGGATATCAGTATAATTTTCCTGTAGAAATTCCTTAAAAATTATTTCTTTTCCTGGTCATTACTTTTAGGTAACCCAATAATTTTTAAATTTGAGATATTTTGGGATATTTGGTATTTTCTTCTAGTTTTAAATCTTTTTATTTTGTTTTATTGTTTCTTGATTTCTCACAGTCATTAGATTCCTTTAACTCTATTCTATAATTGAAGAAATTGTTTTCTTCAGAGAGCTTTCTTATCTTCTTTCTCATCTGGACAATTCTACTTTTTTTAAGGGATTCATCTCCTCAATCACCTTTTGGACTGTTTTTTTTATTTGATTTAAACTTAATTTTAGCTTGTTATTTTCTTCTGTATTTTTGTATTTCCTTGACCAAGCTGCTGATTTGGATTTCATGATTTTCCTACAACCCTCTCATAACTCTTCCTTATTTTTCCTCTTCCTTGCTTAGTTGATTTTCAAAATCTTTACTGAGCTCTTCCTTAAGCTGAAATCAATTACTATTTTTCTTGGAGGTTTTAGATACAGAAGCTTTGACTTTGTCATCTTCTGAGAATGTTTTGATTCTCCAAGGGACCAAAGTAATTACCTGTGGTCAGGTTTGTTTTGTTGTTGTTTACTCATTTCCCCAGTCTATGCCCTTGTTTTTGAGGGATTTCCCAAGCTTTAAGTGTTATTGGGACATCCCTGCAAGGACCTCAGTTTCTTCAATATCTTATAAGAAGTTCTTATTGCTCTCCTGGTCTGTGCTCTGCTCTGTGAATGACCACAAGTACTCCCCTCTGTCCTGGAGCTCTGAAGACAGTCCCTGTTCTGCTGTGCCTATAGGGGTTCCCAGACTGCAACTAGAGTCTGAATATGGACAAAGCACAAAAGTCCTGTCCCAGAGATAGAGGAGAGACTTCAACAGTCTCCCCCCACCCCCTTACCACTGGTGGGCTGAGCACTCAGGAAGCAGTTGCTGGGTGTCTCCCTATTGGAAAGCTCTACAGGCTTACTTGCATTCCTGGAGCCGGGGCTACTACACTGGTCTGGACTCTGTGCTCACTCTGTCAGTTTTCTCGCTGATCTTCCAAGTTGTGCTTGGTGATCCCAGGATTGGGAGGTTTGGGACCTGCTTCCACTGCCCTAAAATCACATGCCCCCCAAGGATCCAGGCACCTGGATGGATGTTCCTGGAAGGCTCAATCTCATTTGATCAGATGGAACATGACACTGGATGTCTCCAGCCAAGGTGGAACAGAGATTTCCCATGGGTCTTTCAAACTAACTTGGGGTGAAGAATTTTTCACTGGGTTTTTCTATAAGTTCTGCCTTTATAAAACTTGATTTGAGTCATAATTTTAAGATTTTTTGGAGTATATTGGAAGAGAGTTTCTGGAAATTTCTGCCTTCACACTGCCATATTGGACCCACCCCCTCATGTAAGTCTTTTTATGTTTTTCTGGGGACTATCCTATTCATCTTTTACTCTGTAGCACAGTAGTATTATATCATAATCACACAAACACAAATACTCTTGTGCATATGATTCATTTTCTTTTTTGTTTTTCATCTCTTTTGGGATACAGATTAAGTAGTTGCATTGTTAGGTCAAATGATCTGAATTGCTTTACAGCATGGCAGGGATCTAAAACTGGTTCCATAGTTCATAGATTCATAGACAGATATCAAGTTATTCATGCACTAGTATGAGAAAATAAATCTTTATTTAAATATATTTCATTTACTTGTAAATTTATGTGTGTTTTAGGTATTTGAAAACATAATTCTGAGAATAAATTCTTAGGATTAACTAAACTCCTAAAGGAACTCATTAAACAATAAAAAATTAAGAATCATCTTTCTTTGACCAGTGACTTCAAAATAAAATAAAATCAACACATGCCAATAAATAAAAACCAAAAGAATAAATAACTGATAATTTTTACTCTTTGTTTGTTTTCATTATTTTTTTTTCTCCAAAATTAATGACATTCTGAGGGCAATGTCTTAACTTGCATATGAATTATATTTGATTGAGATAGAACTGTTCAAAGTTCCCAGTCTCATTCTCTGTTCTAGGCAACAAAGTCTAATGGTAATACAAAAGTTATGACAACTGGTGAGGGTCTAGGGTGCAATAGATGGCTTTAACCTTTCTAAAATAAATTCTTTCCCAGGTCTCAGTTTGACTGAGCAATACTCATTCAATAACTAAGAATCTACTATGTGCAAAGCATTGGGAGACATTCCCTCAAGAGAGAATTGAAGAAGGTAAGTTATTTGGTGAAATAATGGGGTTGGGAAGAAAGTAATGTAATTTGAAAAAAAATTAGAGCTATTTAAAACTATGTTACTATTTATTTTTGTGTAGAAAAGTAAAGATCTTTCAGAATAACCCAGTGTCAGAATCTTATGGAAAATAAAACTTTGTCAATAGGTGAATGATGAAGTCTCAACTGTAGGTATTAATCTTTTCACCTGATCCTTGGTATGAGGTTTTTGGAAGAGAGTACTAGACTACTAAGACATTTATGTCCACTGTACCTTGTAATCAGACTTTTAAAATTAAAAGGGATAAAAATTTTGGCATCCAGCCAAAAACAATATAAACAATAAATTGGAGGCAAAACAGGCCCTTTAAGAAATCTGATATATATATATATATATATATATATATATATATATATATATACACATAAAAATAAATTAAGCTAAGTCTGAATAGTAAATAATATGAGTTCTTTTTTTAAATGAACGATTTCATTTATTTTGAATTTTACAATTTTCCCCCGAATCTTGTTTCTCTTTCCCCAGTCCCCCACAGAAGGCAGTCTGTTAGTCTTTACATTGTTTCCATGGTATACATGACTAGGTTGAATGTGAGGAGAGAGAGAGAAATCATATCCTTAAGGAAGAAAAATGAATTATAAGAGATAACAAAATTACATGACAAGATTTTTTTTTTTTAAATTAAGGTAATAGTCTTTGGTTTTTGGTCAAACTCCACAATTCTTTCTCTGGATACAGGTGGTATTCTCCATCACAGATACTGCAAAGTTGTGCCTGATTGTTGCGCTGATGGAATGAGGAAGTGCATTAAAGTTGATTATCACCTGCATGTTGCTGTTAGGGAATACAATGTTCTTCTGGATCGGCTCACCTGGCTCAGAATCAGTTTATGCAAATTTTTTCAGGCTTCCCTGAATTCCCATCCCTCCTGGTTTCTAATACAATAGTGTTCCATTACGTACATATACACAGTTTGTTCAGTCATTCCCCTATTGAAGGACATTCACTCAATTTCCAATTCTTTGCTACCACAAATAGGGCTGCTATGAATATTTTTGTACAAGTGATATTTTTACCCATTTTCATAATCTCTTCAGGGTATAGACCAGTAGTGGCATTGTTGCATCAAAGGGAATGAACCTTTTTTGTTGCTCTTTGGGCATATTTCTAAATTGCTCTTCAGAAAGGTTGGATGAGTTCACAGGTCCACCAACAACGTATTAGTGTCCTAGATTTCCCATATCCCTTCCAACATTGATCATTATTCTTTCTGATAATACTGGCCAGTCTGAGAGGTGTGAGGTGGTACATTGGAGATGCTTTAATTTGCATTTCTATAATAAGTAGTGATTTAGAGAAATTTTTCACATGACTATGGATCACTTTGATTTCCTTGTTTGTAAATTGACTTTGCATATCCTTTGACCAGTTGTCATTTGGGGAATGGCTTGTTTTTTTTTTAATTTGACTCAGTTCTCTATTTTAGAAATGAGTCCTTTGTCAGAAATAATTGTTGTAAAAATTGTTTCCCAATTTATTACATTTCTTTTCATCTTGTTTACAGTGTTTTTGTCTGTGCAAAGCTTTTCAATTTAATACAATCAGATGTTCTCCATGTCTTCCTTGGTGATTAACTGCTTCCCTTTCTATAGATATGACAGCTAAGTTATTTCATAATCTCCTAGTTCAATTATAATATTGTTTTTATATCTAAATCCTATATCCATTTTGATTTTATCTTGGTATAGGGTGTGACGTGTTTGTCTAATCCAAGTTTCTTCCATACTAACTTCCAATTTTGCCACTAGTTTTTAAAGAAGAGATAGTTTTTATCCTAATAGCTGGACTCTTTAGGTTTATTAAACAACAGTTTACTTTAATCATTTCCTGTTATTGAACATAGTCTATTCCATTGATACACCACTCTATTTCTTAACCAATACCATACAGTTTTGATGACTGATGCTTTATAATATAATTTTTAGATCTGATAGGGCTAATCCACCTTCTTTTGCACTTTTTAAAAATTAAAACCTAGAAATTCTCAACTTTTTATTTCTCATATGAATTACAATTTTTTTATAATTCTTTAGAATAATTTCTTTGGAATTTTGATTGATAGGGCATTAAACTAGTAGTTGAATTTTGGTAGAATTGTCATTTTTATTATATTCATTCAGCCTATACATGAGCAGTTGTTATTTGCCCAGTTATTTAAATCTAATTTTATTTGAATGAGAAGTGTTTTATAATTGTTTTTATTAAAGATTTTATTTGAGTTTTTACAATTTTTCCTCCAATCTTATTTGCCTTCACCCCCCAGAAAGCAATCTGCCAGTCTTTACATTGTTTCCATGTTGTACATTGTTCCTAATTGATTGGGAAGAGAGAGAAATTATATCCTTAAGGAAGAAACATAAAGCATAAGAGATAACAAGATCAGATAATAAGATACCATTTTTTTCTAAATCAAAGGAAATAGTCTTTGAACTTTGTTCAAACTCCATGGTTCTTTATGTGGATACAGATGGCATTCTCCATTGCAGACAGCCTCAGATTGTCCTTGATTGTTGTATTGATGAAATGAGCATGTCCATCAAGGATCCCCCATGTTGCTGTTAGGGTATACAGTGTTTTTCTTGTTCTGCTCATCTCATTCAGCATCAGTTCATGCAAATCCCTGCAGGCTTCCCTGAATTCCTGTCCTTCCTGGTTTCTAATAGAACAATAGTGTTCCATGACATGCATATACCACAGTTTGCTAAGCCATTCTCCAAATGAAGGACATTTACTTAATTTCCAATTCTTTGCCACCACAAAAAAGTGATGTTTTTACCATTTTTCATCATCTCTTCAGGGTATAGAACCAGTACAGGTATTGCTGGATCAAAGGGTATGCACATTTTTGTTGCTCCTTGGGCATAGTTCCAAATTTCTCTCCAGAAAGATTGGATGAGTCCGCAGCTCCAACAACAATGTAATAGTGTCCCAGATTTCTCACAAGCCTCCCAACAATGATCGTTATTCTTTTTAGTCATATTGGCTAGTCTGAGAGGTGTGAGGTGGCATTTCAGAGATGCTTTAATTTGCATTTCTCTAATAAGTAATGATTTAGAGCAATTTTTCATGACTGTGGATTGCCTTGATCTCCTCATCTGTAAATTGTCTTTGCATACCCTTTGACCATTTGTGAACTGGGGAATGGCTTTTTAAAAAAATATGACTCAGTTCTTTCTATATTTTGTAATTGAGTCCTTTGTCAGAAATATTAGTTGTAAAGATTATTTCTCAGTTTACTACCTTTCTTTTGATCTTGGTTTTAGTGGTTTTGTCTTTGCAAAAGCTTTTTAATTTAATGCAATTGAAATCATCTAGTTTGTTTTTAGTGATGTTCTCCATCTCTTCCTTAGTCATAAACTGCTTCCCTTTCCATAGATATGACAGGTAAATTAGTCCTTGATCTTCTAATTTGCTTTTTATTGTTTTTTTATATAGAAATCCTGTATCCATTTGGATATTATCTTGGTATAGGATGTAAGATGTTCATCTAATCTAAGTTTCTTCCATACTAACTTCCAATTTTCCCAGTAGTTTTTATTAAAGAGAGAGTTTTTTATCTCAGTAGCTGGACTCTTTGGGTTTATCAATAGTAGATTACTATAATCATTTTCTCCTATTGCACCTAGTCTGTTCCACTGGTCCACCACCCTGTTTCTTAGCCAATACCAGACAGTTTTTATAACTGATATTTTATAATGTAATTTTTGAACGGGTAGGTCTAAGCCCCCTTCTTTTGCACTTTTTTTCCCATTAAGTCCCTGGAAATTCTTGACTTTTTAATTTCTCCATATGAATTTACTTATAACTTTTTCTAACTCATTAAAGTAAATTTTTTGGAATTTTGATTGGTAGGGCACTAAACAGTTTGTTTAGTTTTGGTAGAATTGTCATTTTTATTATATTACCTCTACCTATCCATGAGCAGTTGATATTTGCCCAGTTATTTAAATCTGATTTAATTTGTGTGAGAAGTATTCTATAATTGCTTTAAAAATATTTCTGAATCTGCCTTGGTGTATAGACTCTCAAGTATTTATATTGTCTGAAATTACTTTGCATGGGATTTCCCTTTCTAACTCTGTAACTTGCTACTCATATATAGAAAAGTTCAGGATTTATGAGGACTTGTTTTATACCCTGCAACTTTGCTAAAGTGGACAATTATTTCTAGTTGTTTTTAAATGGTTTGTTGGGATTCTCTAGATATATACCATCATGTCATCTGCAAAGAGTGAGAGTTTTATCTCTTCCTTCACAATTCTAATTCCTTCAATTTCTTTTTATTTTCTTATTGCTGAAGCTAGTATTTCTAATACAGTATTGAATAGTAGTGGTGATAATGGGCATCCTTGTTTCACCCCTGATCTTATTGGGAATGCCTCTAGTCTATCTCCATTGCATATGATGCTTGTTGAAGCTTTCAAATAGATACTGCTTATTATTCTAAGAAACAATCTAATTATTCCTATGCTCTCTAGTGTTTTTAGTAGGAAAAGAGGCTGTATTTTGTCAAAAGTTTTTTTCAGCATTTATTACATAATCATATGATTTCTGACAGGTTTGTTATTGATACAATTAATTATACTAACAGTTTTCCTAGTATTGAACCAACCCTGCATTACACGGATAAATCCTACTTGGTCATAATGAATTATCCAAGCAATAGCTTGTTGTAATCATTTTGATAAGATTTTATTTAAGATTTTTGCATCTGTATTCATAAAAGATATAGGTCTATAATTTTCTTTCTCTGTTTTAACTCTTCCTGGTTTGGTTATCAGTACCACATGGTTTCATAGTAAGAGTTAGGCAGAGTTCCATCCTTATATATTTTTCCCAAGAGTTTATATAGAATTGGAACTAATTGTTCCTTAAGTGTTTTACAAAATTCACTTGTGAATCCATCTGGCCCTGGAGATTTATTCTTAGTGAGTTTAATAATGGTTTATTGAATTTCTTTTTCTGAGGTAGGGCTATTTAGGTATTCAATTTCCTCTTCATTTAACCTGGGCAATTTATATTTTGTAAATATTCACCTATTTCACTTAGATTATCAAATTTATTGGCATATAGTTGGTCAAAATAATCCCGAATTATTACTTTAATTTTCTCCTCATTGGTGGGTAGTTCAACTTTTTTCTTTTTTGATACTAACAATTTGGTTTTCTTCTTTCTTTTTTTAAATCGAATTGACCAGTGGTTTATCAATTTCATTATTTTTTTTTTCATAAAACCACCTCTTGGTCTTATTTATTAGTTCAATAAATTTCATGCTTTCCAATTTAGTAATTTTTCTTTCATTTTTAGAATTTATATTTTGTTATTTAATTGGGGGTTTTTAATTTGTTTTTTCTGTATTTTTCAGTTGCTTATTTAGTTTATTCATGTAAACATTTAAAGATATAAAATATCCCCTGACAGCCACCTTGAGTGTGTGCCCTAGGTTTTGGTATGTTGCTTCATTATTGTCATTATCTAGGATAAAATCTTGAATTATTTCTATTATTTATAGTTTTATCTACTCATTCTATAAATTGAGGTTATCTTGTTTGCAATTATTTTGGGGTCTATATCTACCATGCCCAATATTGCATATGATTTTTATTTCACTGTGATCTGAGAAAGATATATTCTCTACCTCTGCCTTTCTCTAAATGATCATGAGGTTTTTATGCCCTAGTACATGGTTAAATTTTGTATAAGTGCCATCTACTGCAGAGAGAAATATATTCATTTCTATACCCATTCAGTTTCTTCCATAGGTCTATCATATCTAGGCTTTCAAACAATCTATTTGCCTCCTTAACTTCTTTCTTGTTTATTTTATGATTAGATTTATCTAAATCTGAGAGTGGGAGGTTGAGGTCTCCCACCAGTAGAGTTTTCTTTTGTGAGCCTTCCTATAGCTCTTTCAACTTCTCCTCTAATAATTTGCATGTTAAGCCATTGGATGCATACATATTTAGTATCGAAATCACTTTATTGTCTATGGTACCTTTTAGGAGGATATATTTTCCTTCCTTATCTCCTTTAACACTATTTTTGCAGCTGCTTTGTCTGAGATAAGGATTACTACCCCTGCTTTTTCCACTTCAGCTGAAGCAAAATATATTTTGCATCAACCATATACCTTTATTCTGTATTTATCTCTCTGCTTCAAATGAGTTTCTTGTAAGCATCATATTGTAGGATTCTCATTTTTAATCCACTCTGCTATCTGCTTACATTTTAAGGGAGAGTTCATCCCATTCCCATTCAAAGTTATAATTGCTAATTTTTTATTGCCCTCCATGCTATCTTCCCTTTATTTTTATTTTCCCCTTTCTTCACTTTATCCATATTCCCCAGTATTTAGTTTCTGAATGCCGCCACCTTCAATGTGTTTGCCTTCCTATATCCAATGCCCCTCCCCTTTCCATCCCCTTTTCCTTAGCCCCTTCTTCCTTTCCTTCCTTCTCTTAATTCCCCTTTTCCTCCCCCTCCCCTTTCCTTCTTTTATTACTTGAAAAGTAAGATAGGATTTTTTACTTAACTATGCATTTTTAACTTGAAGCCAAATATGATAAGAGTAAGATTCAAGTGGTTCTTGCCTCTTCCCTTCTTCCCCTCTATTGCAATAGGTCCTTTGTTCCTCTTAATGTAATGAGAGTTACCCCATTCAGTCTCCTCCAGCCTTCCATCTCCTTACTGTCCCCATTCTTAAAGAGATATTGTTTTTATATCATTCTATCTGAGTCACAGAAAAGCCATGATTGTCCATCATTAGTGTCCATCACTTCTAAGTACATTCTTATAGAGTTATAATTCTTTTTTTTTTAATTTTTGCATGGCAGTGGTGTTAAGTGGCTTGCCCAAGGCCTCACAGCTAGTAATTATTAAGTATCTGAGGTTGGATTTGAACTCAGGTACTCCTGACTCCAGGGCCGGTGCTCTATTTACTTCACCACCTAGCTGCCCCCTAGAGTTATAATTCTTGAGAGTTATTAGAGTCTTTCTCCCAGGCAAGAATTTTTCTAGTTTCATCTTAGTGGATAGCAGTTTCATGGATAAGTCATGAATGTCCATCAGTTCTGGCTAAGTAAATTCTGTCTAATAGAGTTACAGTTCTCTAGAGTTATGAGAACCTTTCTCCCAGATGAGAAGTAGACAGTTTCATGTTATTGGATGCAAGGGTTTTTTTTTTCTTTTATACCCCCTTCTTTTTTTTAACCTTTCCATGTGTCTTTTAAGTCTCCTGTTTGATGTTCACATTTTCTGTTTAGCTCTGGTCTTTTCATCAGGAAATGTTGGAAGTCTCCATTTTCATTAAATGCCCATCTTTTCCCCTGGAAGAGAATGTTCAGTTTTACCAGAAAGTGGATTTTTGCATTCCAAGTTTCCTTGCTTTTTGGAATATCTTATTCCAGGCCCTTGATGTGTTGATGTTGATGCAGCCAGTTCCTGTGTAATCCTTACTGTGGCTCTTTGGTATTTAAATTGTTTCTTTCTGGCTGCTTGCAGGATTTTCTGTTTTGTTTGATAGTTCTGGAATTTGGCCACAATATTACTCAATGTTTTAATTTTTAGTATCCCTTTCCAGAGGGGATCGGTGTATTCTTTTAATGACTATGATGACCTCTGGTTCCATGATATCAGGGCAGTTTTCCATCACTAAATCCTGTAATATTAAGTCCAGGATTTCTTTCTCCTCAATGTTTTCAGGAAGACCAATAATTCTTAGGTTGTCTCTTCTTGATGAATTCTCAAAATCAGTGGTTTTGCTGATGAGGTATTTTATATTTTCTTCTATTTTTTTCAATATTTTGGTTTTGTTTAACAGAATCTTGTTGTCTCATGAAGTCATTAGTTTCCACAGATTCCATTCTTCCTATTAGAAGAATTTTCTTCATTTAGCTTTTGTAATTCCTTTTCCAATTGTTCAATTCTATTTTTGAAGGAGTTTTCCATTTGCCCAAGTGTAGGTTTAAGAGAACTATTTTATTTTTGCATTTGCCCAATTGAAGATTTGAGAAAATTATTTTCTTTTTGTATTTGTCCACTTAATTGTATTTTCCAAGGATTTGTTTTCTTGTTGTTAGATATTAATTTTCTTTTGCAAGCTGTTAATTTTCTCTTGAGTTTCTTTTCGCAATGTTTCCAAATGATTTTTAAACTACTTCCTGATTTCTTCATGGAAGTCTTTCTAGGCTGGAGAACAATTCACATTCTCCTCTTAAGTTGTAGATCTCTCTGTGTTAGGATTTGTGCATGCAAAATAATTATCATTGGGGCCCCCTTATCACTGACCTTTCTTCATTTTCCTAGGATCTTGTGTTGGGGGAGGGGCTGCCTCCCAGTCGTTTGCTTTTGAAAACCCTAGAGGCTTTGTTCACTGGGTTTACTAAATCCAATTGGGCATACCAGTGGGGGGGGGGGGTTCTGTTTACTTTCTCTGGATCATTTGAGGCCTTCTCCCTAGGCCTGGAGTGAGTGGAGGGCACCAGGAGAGTCTGAATTGTCCTTGAACAATGTGGACTGCACCCTGAGGGGAGGTAGTTAATCTTGCTTTCTGCTGAGGAAACTCTGCTGCTCACACCTGAGCCTGAGGAGGCTGAGGGACTGGCACTATTTGCTCTTGGAAGAGAGCTTCATTATAAGTATGGAGCTCATGGCTGCTGAGCCCAGCCCATTGATCTCCAGTTATGCTCTGCAACTTTGTGCTAGAACTTTCCCTCCATCTAGGCTGGGACTCACTAGACCACTACTCCCCCACCAAAGATTCCATGACTAAAGTTGATCCTCTGAGGTACCACTTTACAAAGCCTCCAGGGTCAAAACCAATCCTCTGATTTCACCCTGCCCCCATTGGCCCTCTGCTCTTGACTCCTGCCTCACCCACAGTTCCCTGAGACAGATCTTTTGGTAGTTATACTTCTCCTAGCTTCTCTTTCTGGGTTTTGTTGATTGAATTTCTGTTAAGAGTTTTCTTTCATGTTATTTTTGAGGGGAAACCAGGAGAACTTAGCAAAGTGTCTGTCTTTTCTGTGCCATCTTGACCGGAATTCCATAAATATTATGAGTTCTACAACTTCAAATAAAGTTGAGTTCCTTTATTGGTGGTCAGGGTAGCATTTTTGAATTATTTTCAGATTTCACCTATGTGAAAATATGCTATTGTGCCATGTAGCCTAGACCATTTTTTTCTTATCCTAGTTTTGCATTTGTTTTGAAATGCCTGATAGATTCCTTATTATCAGTCACACTAAGATGTCATTTTTAGGAAAACTGGAAGTGGAAAGAAGACAAAAACCTTTGATTCTGTAATATTTATGTATTTAATACTACCTGTGTGTGAAATGATGAAATTTAAAGACCTTGTTTTAATATATGACTTTTGTTAATTTATAAAAGTGAATTCCTTGCATACTTGATATCAATCATCAGGATTTACTTAAATACTTGTTAAGTATAAAGTATATCTTGTTCCATGGATATAAATTTGACAAAATTAGGCAACATTTTCCTCAAAAAATAATATTGTATTGGGGAAATAATATCTTCATAAAATTATCTATATTTATTCCCTTATATGTGTACTTGTCTCTACAAATTGCCTATAATACATTTAGAATTTTAATCAGAAATCAAAAAATTCTTGATATAGGAGGTGACCCTTGAACTAAACTTGGAAGCATGTTAGGGGTTCTATGAAACATAGATAAGGATGGATTGTTTTCCAGATATAGAAAACAATTAAAACCAAGGAAGATATGATAATGACATTATCTAGTTTGATTATCATATACATAAATGGACAAGTTTAGAGAACTAATTGATGACTTATATAATGAAAAAAATGAGGAGTTCAGGAAAATTCTGAGATTAGAAACAAGTGTAACTAAAGGGACAATAATTTTCCTGATAGGATACAGGACAAAGGACAAATTTCAGAGAAAATGATATCACCTCATCATATGTTGATGCCCTTCTACATTTAGAAAGTAGAATTGTTAGGGGCAGCTAGGTGGCATAGTGGATAAAGCACTGGCCCTGGAGTCAGGAGTACATGGCTTCAAATCCTGGCTCAGACACTTAATAATTACCTAGCTGTGTGGCCTTGGGCAAGCCACTTAATCCCGTTTGCCTTGCAAAAAACTAAAAAAAAAAGAAAAAAAACAAAGTAAAATTGTTGGTCAATAAAATTTTCAGATTTGATTTTTTGAAAAGCAAGCAAAACAATAATGAAGCATAAATGATTTGGGATCAACTTTAGATACTAGCTACTAGCTACCATTATTTGTTGCCCTGAGAGCAATTTGGCTATCACCACTAAAAACTGTATGTCCATAGATGGTTCATAACCTCACTTTATCTCATTTTTCTCATTTATTAAGTAGCAGTAATAATAGCAAATTATTCTTAAGGTAGCTGTGAGGATTAAATTAGATAAAGATTATAAAATTTAAAGGAAAGAAGAAAAGGAAGGAAAAAAGGAAAAATATAAAAAAGAAAGAAGGAGAAAGAAGAGAGGGGGGAAAAGAAAAGAGAAAAAGAAAAGAAACAAAGCAACTTAATTTGGATGGGATTTATGCTGTGTGAAGATATTAAAATGGTTCCAGATTTCTTTATCTTGGGGTACATATGGCAGAAACAGATGAATTGATGTAACTGGCTTTGACTGTTGGGAACAAATGGTTAGAACAATAAATTTTGAAGTCTTTCTGTAAAGGTAGAAAAGCAAAATTGATTCTATTCTCATCAGAGGATGATTTTTTATTATTAATTAAATTAATTAAATTAAATAAATTAATTAATTAAATTAATTAATTAATTAATTTATTATTAATTAAAAAGAGAAATGATCATTGTGTTCCAACTTCCCACTTCCTTCATGTGTTTCCTAATTCTCAACCCTTAAAATTTATTCTAAACCTCTTTTAGGCCAATTTTTGTTTGTTTTTATTAATTTTTTTTATTTAATGATAGACAAATCTACAATATTTGAGGGAAAATAGATTTCTAGTCACTTTGTTAAAATTATTGCTTGAGGTATTTCTACATGCACTATCCCACAAATTAGTGAATACACAGAGAATCTAATTTTGAACTACTATAGGGAACTCAGATTCTGGAAACTCTTTCTTCTTTCCAATGATAAACCCTAAGTAATTGTTTCAAGATTGGTGAGAAGTTAAAACAGAACAGAAAGCTCCACAGATTTGAACCTAAGTATTTTTTATGATAAAAGCAGCAGCACGTTTAGCAGTATGTTTTGACCTCAGACATTAATGAGGGGATATTAAAGAAAATACTCTCCCTGTGAATGACTATGAAGTATAATATTGTTCATCATTTTTTTATCTTCAAACCATTTTCTTGGCTTCAAAAGAGTCTCATCACAGTATGGCAATTGGAAGAAATGATAAAATTCCACCACCTAAACATATATATATATATATATATATATATATATATATATATATATATATATATATAATGTAGCTCTTGTAGCTGCTGTTTAAAAATATAAGAAAGATGTAGCATATGAAGAATTGTACCAGTTTGAGTATTTTATACTTTATTGAAAAGTAACAAAGAGCCACCAGATTTTATTTATTTAGTGAAAACACATAAATATACAATTATGTCATTCACCTGGAACTCAACTCCCTCTTCTTTTGTACTTATCATCTGCAAATTACTTTATATCATTATACTCCATTTCCTCTTTTGCTCCATTTGTTGATGAGGAAGAGACCTTTTTCTCACTAAAGTCAATCCTTTTACTACAGCAGATTCTCCCTCTATTATGCCCTCACTTTGTAAGAAAGGTATTAGTAGAAAGGAAAAAAAAAACATGCAATTGATTGATTATATGATTCAGTGACTTACCTAGAATAATATATTTAGATATATCATAGAGTACACTTGAACTTATGCCTTCCTGTCATCAAAGTATTGATCATAAAGTGGTCATTCTTGGCTGCTTTTCCTCATCTTTCTTTTACCTAACCTTAATCCTGGATGTGCATTGTCTCAGTCAAACTATGAACTGGGAAAGACCTAGCTTAAAAAGGCCAAGATTTTCCACGGCATTCAAAGCCATCTCTATTCATTCTGATATGTATATGATCACTGGTTTGGAAGAAAAAGTTAGACTGGCAACCTTGCATAATTCCCCCCTCACTTAAATCCTGATTGCTTACATGTCATGACATCGCCTCCCTGATGTCATGGTCTTCCTCAGGAACAAAGGATTAACATCATTCATCAATATATGTACTAAGTTGGCAAAAAGTGCCACCCTAAAAGTAACATAAGAGCCTATTTTCCTTAAAAACACTTTCTCCCATATCTATCTATCTGTCTATCTATCTATCTATCTGGCAACATGGTATTGTATATTACACACACACACACACACACATATATATATATATATATATATATATATATATACATACATACATACATACATATATGTAATTTAATAAATATACTTGCATATTTCTGCATGGATATGCTAATTCACAAATAAATAATTCATATTCTTTTTTTCTTGAAAACTAAACATTAATGGATTTTAGTTCAAATATATGCAAATCATAGAATACTAGAGTTACTAGGGTTATATTTTAAAGACAGTAGTCATCATTTCTGAAGAGGCAGGGAAATGTTTGAAATTCTAAAAAAGTAAAATTCTCAGACCTCCAAAAAAGAAATAATAATAATAATAATAATAATAATAATAATAATAATAATAATAATAATAAATGCTTGGGATTCCAAGTAGATAACAAAAGAAAAGCAGCTAGCCATGGGAGTAAACTGAAAGTGTGAATTTTATCTGAAGGAGCAAAATAAAGCATTTAGTTTTTTTAAATGAGTTCCACAACTGAACTGTGAGATTTCAGAAGTTCTATAAATGTGTTTCTAACTACATGAGGGAACACAGGCAGTTCTGTTTCCGCCTCTTTAACATCTTGCTGTGGCAAAAACTTAAAGTTAAAAGGAAATATTGCCTAAGAAGTGTATATTAACCAGCATAGGAAGGGGAAAGGAGTTAATACCTCACTGGCATCCTGGAAGCCTTAACTAATGTTCAGATCAACTCATGGGGGAGACTTAAACTGCTGTACTCTTGGCAGCATCCAGTGTTTGAAAAAGTTCATGTTGGTAGTAAAGATGCTCTCTGTGTGTGTATTTGTGTGTGTGTTAACTAAAGAAGAGATAAATACCTTTATTGTTACATTGAAAAAGGATGTACGTGAATAGGCTTGAATAAATCAGGCATTCATTAGAGGTCTGACTTCAATGAGTCTTTGTATAGTAAAAATAGAAAAAATATGGGAAAGAAAGGAGGACTAAAGATTAAGCTATAATATATAAATAATTTATATATATATATACATATTTGCTTATATTATTTTTCCTAAGTGTGTATTAACCTAGTACACAATTTATTGAAAATTTTACTCAACAAATATTATATGGAAGTTGCCTCTCAAATGCCTCACTGATATTGGTTTATTAATTTCTAATAATCAGTACCTATTGTCTCTCCCAGAAGCATGAATATATTGCAGTAGGATCTTGGATCAATGCTCTTATGAAGGTGATTAATCCCATTAAGAATTCAGATCAAATACCAACCATACCTGATCATCTTGTTATGAGACTTGTTCATGATTCTATGTATTTCTGTTGCAGGGAGATGATAAAGTCAACCTTCTAAATCTTTGAACAATATTACATAAGTGACATATTTATTTGTTTGTTTACTAATTGTTTTATTGACATAATGCATTAACATATATATGTATATATATATATATATATATATATATATACATATATATATATATATATATATATATCCAAAAAAGTCTTAAAATAACAACTAAAGTGTTAGGGTTAGGATTGGTTTTCTATTGAACCACATATTCAACTAGGTCTTAATCTTTCTAAGTTATTTTTTCATAAGTGTAACTCTTTCCCTAGGTCTTGTTCCCAGAATTAGAGTCAACTGAGAAGAATCTATCAGAATTGATTGTTGGTTTGAGCTCATAGGTTTTAGTCAAGGAAGCTTTAGTTTAGCTGAGTAACTCAGGCAAAAGTTTTATTAACAACAAGGGTTAAAGTTTTAAATATGGGTTCATAATCTTAACTATGTTATATGCCTTTTGTCTATCTGGTGAATCTGTGGACACTTTTAAGCAGGATAAATTCAACAGGCCTTGATAACAATTTGTATTATATAGGTGACAGAGAGAAAGGAGTAAAGCCTGACTGGGAGAATAGTGATAGGGGAATTAGGAAATAAAGAAGATTGGAGGAGGCTACTGTTTTGGACATGTTATATTAGAAAGAAACGGCATCTTCTATGACTGGCTGTCTCTCATGACTAAGTGGCTCTCCCTCTTCATTTCTATATTTAGACTTCCCTACATTCATTTAAGTAACACCTAAAATAGTATGCTCCAAAAGAATTTTAAGATCACTATTTATTCTACTACCATCCTTCTCTTCTACACTTTTATTTGATGTTTTCACCTCTATTATATTATGAGATTGTAATGGCAGAATTTGTCTTTTGCCATTTTGTTCCCAAAATGATTGGCATAGTGTCTGGCACATTGTAAGTACTTGAAAAAATTTTATTGACTGACATATTGAGATTAAAATGTCTGTGGAACAGAAATCTCAAGATTCCCATTAGTCAATTGAAGATGTAAATGGTCTACTTTTTTATGGATGAACACATCCCATTCAAAACATATAACATAACTAATCACATATTTCCCTCCATCCTGTTTTGTACCTGTTTATCTTTTCTCTCTCATTTACTGTATTCCTCCTCTCACTTGTGTTTAGCTTTTGACCACTGCCTCCCCTAATCTGCTCTTAACTTCTATCAGTAATCCATCTTCCTCTCATCTTCCTCTCCTGCCACTTTCCAATAGCATTTCTGTATCCAATCGAGAGTACATATTAATCTATCTTTCTGCCATTCCTCATTAGAAAATGGTTCTAGACATACCCAAATCTCATATTTACCCCTACTATGATAGATATTTTGATATTTTTTACTACTTTATGTGAGACAGTTTGCCCTATTTTACATCATCCTTCCCTCATGAGGTCATTGATACTCCTTGAAAGTAACAAGTAACAACAACAACTATAAATTCTATATTTCAATGACATAAAATAGAAGGAAACGTACATGTTTGTAAAAAAATATATGTATAACAACTCTTTTATGTTGGCAAAGGATTGTAAATTGAAGGGATTCCCATGAATTTAAGAATGGTTAAGCAGGTATAAGAAATGATGAGCAGAATAATTTCAGAAAGACTTACAAAAAGTGATTGACACAAAGTGAAAGAAGAACAAGGAGAATATTGCCAACACTAATAGCAATAATGTGTGATAATAAATTAAAAGAGCTTTTCTCAGCAATAAAATAATACAGGACAATGCTAAATATCTCATAATCAATATGTTCTAGGACAAGCAAAAGAGTTGATGGAATCTGAAATCAGTTTAAACACTACTTTGCATTTAATTTTTTATTGTTTGTTCCTTTATTTTATCTTATTACAATAGTCTTGTTGTGACAGTAAACATAAACCCTCCCTCCCTCAGAAAGATGAGAAACCTCAAGAATAGTGAGAGTACTGTGTTCAGATTCCAATGTCTCTATCTCTGGAATGAGTTGCTTTCTTTATCATAAGTCCACCAGAGAAGTTGCTTCAATGTTTTCCCCACAGTTGTTATTACTAGCTGTATTTCCACCCACTCTATTCCTCACCACTCTCATTTATTGCATTCTCTCTCTCCTTTTATCCTGTTCCTTTTCAGAAGTGTGCTGTGTATGAGTACTATGCTGTATCTTAGCTATCACCTACTCCCCCCTTCCCTTTCCCTATTTCCCCCTTATCCCATCCCTTTCCTCTCATTTTTCTCTGGGGAAAGATAGATTTCTATACCTTATTAAGTGTGCATGTTCACTCATTCTCCCTTACCTTCCCCTGTTCCACTCCATTGTAAAAGCTTTTTTTTTTGAATCTTCTGTGAAATATCTTAGCCCCTTCTTCTCCTTTTCCATCCAACACTTTCCTTTATTACCCATTGACTCCATCTTTTTACTATATTATATGATTATATTCAGCTCCTCCCTGTGCCTTGTTTATATATGCTACTTATAATTGCTCTTATAAATGGGAAAGGTCACATGACTTATCAATATCTTCTTCCCATGCAGGAATAGAGACAGTTCAACATTGTTAAATTCCTCATAATTAGTCCTTCTCATCTACCCTCACCATGGTTCACCTGAGTCCTGTACTTGGAAATCAAACTTTCTATTCAGCTCTGGTTGTTTCAATAGGAAAGTTTAAAAGTCTCCTGTTTCATTGCAAGTCCATCTTTTTCCTGGAAAGAGGATGTTCAGCTTTGCTGGGTAGTTGATTCTCAGTTGTAAACCAAGATCTTTTGCCTTCTGGAATATCATATTCCAAACCTTATGAGACCTTAATGTAGATGCTGCCAGATCCTTTGTAATCCTGACTAGAGAGCCACGGTAGTTGAATTATTTGTTACTAGCAGCTTTTGGTATTTCATATTTGACTTTGGAGTTTTGGAATCTTGTCATAATATTCCTGGAAGTTTTTCTTTTGGTATCTCTTTCAGGAGGTGATTGGTGAATTCCCTCTATTTCTATTTTACTCTCTGCTTCTAGGATCTCAGGGTAATTTTGCTGTATTATTTTTAGAAAAATGAAGTCTAGGCACTTTTTCTGGTTGTTACTTTCAGGTATCACAATAATTTTTAAATTACCTCTCTTGGATCTGTTTTCAAAGTCAGCTTTTCCAATGAGATATTGCACATTTTTTTTTCAAATTTTGGGGTTTTTGTTTTTGGTACAGTTTTATTTCTTCCTGATTTCTCATAAAGTCATCAGCTTCCTGAATTTGAAGGAGTTATTTTCTTCAGAGACCGTGTGTATCTCCTCTTCTATCTGAACAATTCTGCTTTTCAAGGGTTGCTTTTTCCATTTAGCCTAAACTGGTTTTTACATATTATTTTCTTCAGCATTATTTGTCATTTCTTTCAACAAGCTGTTGACTTGGTTTTCATGATTTATCTGCATTGCTCTCATTTCTCCTCCCAATTTTTCTTCTACCTTCCTTAATTCTTTTTCAAAGTCTTTTTTGAGCTCATTCATAGCCTGAGGCTATTTCCCATTTCTCTTGGAGATTTTGGATGCAGAATCTTCAACTTTACTATCTTCTGAGTATGTGTTTTGGTCTTTCATGGGACCAAAGTAATCTTCTAAGTTCATATTCTTCTTTTTCAGTTTTTGCTAATTTCCTCAGCCTATGCCTGATTTACTGCACTTCCAAGACTTTGGGAGGTTTTGGTGATAATCCACTGGACCTTAATTCCTCCAAAGGTCTTATGAGAGACTCTGACTTTCCTGTGCTCTAGGATTTGTATGACTACAGGGCCTTCCCTCTGCCCTAGAGTGATGAGGAGAGGCCCTGCTTAGCTATGGTGGTATGGGAGCCCAAATTGCAACCTGTATCTGAGGGTGGGCATACAGTTGAGTCTTGTTCCAGGGAAAGCAGAGAGACCTCTGCAGATTCCCCCATCCCTCTTATTGTCTGTGGGTTGGGATCTATGGAAGTCCTGGGTGGCTCCATTCATTCCAGCTGCAGGTTCTCACTGTAGGTCTGCTCCACTCTGGTGCAGCAGAGTTTTCTCACCATCCTTTCCAGGTGTCCCCAGTGATTCCTGGGCAAAGATGTCTGGAAACCACTTGCTCTGCTGATGACCCAGGTGCCCAGCCTAGTTGTGCTGCATTTTGACTGGGGCTCTGTCCAACCCCAGTCCCAGAGAAAGACATTTCCTGTGGAACTTCTAAGTTGTCTTGAATTGGGAAATTGTATCACTCAGTCATTCTCTGGGCATCTCTAAATTTTGGCTGGAGTCATAATTTGAGGCTTTTGGAGCTTTTGGGGGAATGAATTTCCAGGAATTTCTGCCTTCACACCACCAGTTTGGTTCTACCCTTCATGTTTGTTTTTCCATGAAGAAATTGAGGCTATAAATGAACATATAAAAATGCTCTGAATCATTACTGATTAAGCAAATTAAAAGAACTCTGAGGTACCACATCATACATATCAGATTGACTAACATGACAGAAAAGGAAAATGATCAATGTTGGAAAAGAGGTGGAAAAATGGGACGCTAATGCACAGTTGGTGAAGATGTGAACTGATTCAGTAATTCTGAAGAGCAATTCTGAACTATTCCCAAAGGACAGTAAAACTCTAAATTCCCTTTGATCCAGCAGTAAGATTACTAGAGCTGTGTCCCATATGTAATATAAATGGGGTGGGGACCCTTATGTAAAAATTTTATAGAAGCTCTTTTTGGTAGTGGCAAAGAAGTGGAAACTGAAAAATTCCTATCTTAGAGGAATGGCTGAACAAATTATGGTAAGTAAATGTGATCTAGTACTACTGTCTGTAAGAAATCAAGATCAGCCAGACTTCAGAAAATTCTGGAAAGACTTGCATTAGCTAATCTTAGGTAAAGTGAGCAGAACCAGGAAGATATTGTACCCATTGACAACAACATTGTGGGATGATAAACTTTGATGAATTCAGATCCTCTCAGTAGTTTAGATCAAGACTTGTGATGGAAAATGCTATATTCAGAGAAAAATCTTTGAAGTCTGAATGCTGAACAAAGTCTAACATGTTCACTTTTTAAAACTTTTATATTTTTTCTTTCCTTCTCAAGATTATTTTCCCTCCCTTTGCTTCTAAATTTTCTTTCACAAAATGACTAATATGGGAATATATTAAATATTATTATACATGTACAATTTTATTACATTACTAATTGATTGGGATGGGGTAAGAAAAGAGAAGGTGATAGAAAAATGTGAAACTCAAAAATTTATGAAAAGATGACTATTGAGAACTTATTTGTTCATCTAATTGAAAAAATTAATAATTAAAAACTGACCAATCTGCTAAAGATGAGATGAAGAGAGACCACTTGTTCATAGGGAGGAGTAGTTGGTGATCAGTTTGTTCACTTGAGTCAATATCATCTGTCTTGTAATCATAGTCATTCCAATTCAAGAATATTAGAAATGGAAATACAGAATTTCTCCTTGTTTATGAAGATAAATTTACTTAAATTTCCAACTTCTAATTCAAGGCACCTGAAACACATTTCCCTTGAACTTTATCCTAAAAGTACAATCCTATTCTCTCTTGCATCAAGTAAGAGCTAACAATAATAATTAATTTTCTTTCCACAATCCCCATTACTTAAGGTAGGGGTAGGGAATCCTTTGTTTTCTGCCAAGGACTATTTGTATATTGTATATTTATAGCATCATTTACAGGTCATTTTCTTAACTTAAAAATTAACCTCCTATTTCTCCTGGAATTATTGAACTTTGAGTACGGCCTGCAGTTGCCTTATTTCCACCAGTCTAAATTATTTTGTGGCCCGTATATGGCCAGCATTTCAGATGGTCCCTGCCCCTGACTTAAGGGATAGTGATGTTTCCTTCCTTCCTTTCCTGTTATTGTACACCAACAATGGGAAAAGAGCAGCTTTTAATACAAAATTCCACCTAGATAGTGTCAAATGTCAATAAAAATTGATTGTAGCAGAAGAAAACAATAAGAATTTACCATCAAGGCTGAGATTCACTGTATTATACAGATTATGTCACTGAATGTTTAGCCTAGAGGAGTGAGTTCAAATTATGTGTCAATAACTTGTCAGTTCTGTGACCTTGGGAAAATCCTTTAACGTCTTTGAGCAGAAATTCCTTCACAAGTGAAGTGGAGGGGCTAAATTTTCTGACTTCTAAGGTTCCTCCTAGCTTTAAATCTATAAACTTTTCTATAGGATCTTCATATTAATAGAATTTTCCAGATTACTTTAAAAATCATCACCTTTAATATTCTTAATGGAGAAAGTAATCCTTTTAAGGGGGAAAATAGGTGTCTATATCTGTCAAAGTTGAAAATCATGAATACGAGTTGGGGAAATAATGGAAATGTGTAAAGTTGGTTCACTAGTCCTGTTGGAATCATGTTGGTGTTTCAGTTATTTACTCTCTTTCAAAATATACAATGAAATTATTTGCTTTTTATTGTTTCAACATGTATTTTTACTGGGTAATTAACAAATATTGTACTGTGTACTATGTACTGTGTACAAAACTTTCACTCTAAATGATAATTGGCAAAAGAAACATGACTTGCATTAAAAAAATCTTGAGTATCTAGATTCAGTTAGTATACTTAATTACAAAGATTTTTTATCTATCATAGTATGTTGAATTTTTTGGATTATTTATTGTGAGCACTGTCATTTTAGTGTTTTAAGTAAACTCAAGCCTAGAGAATTTGATTATAACTTTTAGCTACTTCCATGGGCATCTTTTGCACCATTAACAATGCACTACTGCAGAAGACAAGACAAATCTATTGCACCAATTGCCTAATAGAACAGTAAGCAACTTGTAAGTTGCTAGGGAGCAATGTTATGGATATGTACATATATATAAATGTCACATAAATATTAGCATAATTAGTGGCTGAACAAATGCATACTTTGCAGAGCCTTTCTACTTATAACCTTTCTGGTGCCATTGACTCTCCTAGATAATGCTGATATTTTGCTGCTTCCTCATTCAGGAACAAATTTTTTAAATGGCTAATTCATTAACCATGGACATGACATGTCATTTTCTTGACTCTATTTTCTTCATAATCATAATTACTAGTGCTTTTCGTTTTTATTTTTGCAAACTAATTTATACACATTTTCTCATATGAACTTCACAATCCCATGCTAAGGTAAATACTCCAGTCATTCTTATCCCAAGTTTTGAGTTTATGAAATTGAGATTCAAAGGTATTAAATTACTTATACCAAGCACTGCTACTAGTAAATGTTAGAAGCAAAATATAAAGTCATCTTTTTGACTAGTGTCAGAAATTCTATTTGATGTTCCTATCTGCAATATTATCAGACTGATGATGTTATTATAGCCAATAATTCTCTTCAAGCTCAAAGATTCTGTAGTTTTATAAGTGACATTTTTTAAAACAATCAAGTCCCTTTAATGTTTATTAGTCATAAGTTATAATATCTACAATTCTAAATAATAGCATTTTAAGTATTTTATTAAAATTTATTTTAAGAACATTCTATATCTATCTATCTATCTATCTATATATATATATTCAGTTTAATAATATGCATCTTGAGATGACCCATGAATACAAAGAATTGATCTTTATCTGGAAAAGGTACTAAATAACTTTTAAAATATCTATACCATACCTTTGTGAAATAGCAGTTAATTTTGTAGAATTTCAAGAATAAACAAAGATCAATGTGAGACTTAGAAAACTAATAGAGTATCACAGTCAAAGAATATATTTTGTTTCACCCCTTTTATTGCTCAATAAACTATTTCCATTTTTTTGCCTACAGGTCTATAGGTAATGCTTATACAGTGTTGGTTCTCATCAAGACTGAAATAAAAAAACTACATCAGGGGTGCCAGGGAAACTGAGTTTGGACCCATGGATCCTGGTAACTGAAGAAAAAGATCTTCCATCAGCTAAATCAACTTTGGGTATCCTTCTGTTATGGCTGAATTTATTTTTTGTTCAAAATTAGCAAGATAATTATTACAAGTATCTAACTTTGTTATAATAGTTGAATACAAATATTTAGGAACTGATCTGAGTTAGACCTAACCCAGGAAAAGTGTCAAGATCTTTTCCATGATGAACTAGTTCCTCTGGGAATCTTTTCCTTCTTCAAGTCATTCCCTTTATATAGCCTGTTTTGCTACTTCATATGAGACTCTTTGAAGATTTGTGTTGAGTAGGTCCTTTAACTCCTACTTTTTTTTTGCCAATTACTAAATGTTTGTATAATGGCATTTTCAGTCTTTCATATGGGAATCCTCTTAAGATCTGATGTTTTACTCCCAATCTTCCTTCATTTTCTATGCTTCAAGTATTTTTTTTTTAATTTAACCTCAACACTTGTTGAATTAGTTGAACTAGTTGGAATGCTATGCCTATAAACTAGCAAGATCCTATAATTTGCTTTACCTTAAGATCCCATCATAGTGAAAAGTGTCTTTAGTAGATAACACAACACTTAAAACATAATAGGTATTTAATTCAATTTGAATTTAATTGAGTTGACAATTCATGACAGAGACAGAAAGATTGGAAACAAGTATACCTAAATGTTGCACTTCTTACCTCAAAGTATCAGTGGACACAAGATATAATTTCACAAACATGATGATCATAATAACAGAGAAATACAACCAAATTTTCTCCTACTGATTATAAAAAATAAGTCCTAATTTGCACTATTAAAAAATACAAACGTGGGCTTGACAAATTTAAGCATGAACTTAAAATAAGAAAGTTGATGAAAAGCTCAAAAATGTTGAGATTTATAGGGTGGGCAAAACACATCTGTGATTAAAAAAAGATCAAGGAAAATATGTCTAAATAACACTATTTTAGTTGAAATGCAAAGAATTCCAAATCTAAGTAAAATTTGTAGATAATTGTGGATTATCTATTTTTGGTCTTATGGCATGGCATATGCCTCAAATTCAATCCAAACCAAGCCCATAAACCAAAAGTACTAATTGTACCAGGTACTGAGCAAGAATAAAAGATCATAGGGATGAAAAACAAAATCCCAAATTGTACTACCTCTATTAGAATAATCAAGATGTTACTCTGTAGTGCATAAAATACAAAACTCCCAGGAGGTCTCCAGTTTCCTAAACATTTTAACTAAATCCATATAAAGTATAAGTAGCACAGAGATACATAAACATTGATCAAGAGATTCACCACGGGTGTTCTTGTAGAAACCTGCTTTAAGGCATTTTCTTTGCCACGATTATACTAAACTTCAAAAAAGGAAACAATTTAGATACAATGCTTGTTGTACAGAATGTTAAGCATCCCTGATAATACCTTCACTTTTTGAAAGAACTAATTTTTAGAAACATCAATGAAAATAAATAGTGAAAGACAGGATTCATAATAACTCAATAGAGAAAAATGCCTCCTATAATATTCACTTATCATTCTAAAGCATAGATTAAAGACAAAACTTGCAATGTAGAATGAGTTGGAATCAAACTCCTGAGTTGATAGAAAGAAAATTCAAAGTATTACATCTGTGATATCCAAGAGAAATGTGAGAGTTATAAAGAAATATTCAGAATGAGATCATTCTATCAGGATCACCCTTCAACATAATTCTTTTCTGAGTGCATTTTAAGCTCAAACTAGCCCAGTGAAAGGTGATAAAAGAATGAAGAAAGTCTGAATTACCGTTTTAGCTAAGTCACAAAAGGTGAACTTTCTTTATGTCAAAGGTTAAAGTCTTCAGGTGATGATTTGGCCTCTGAAGAATTCAGTTGTGCGATTCCATTAATGTCAAGAGTAGTTTGATACTGAAATTTCCACAGGCATCTAATGATATATCCTAAGGGGGGAAAAGAGTCTGTAGAGAAAAAGACAAGAAAGGAAAATCAAGGCAGAATTTATTGTATATTCTATTAGAAATGTGGTTTTGCATTATATTTCATAGTGGGAATGGATCAAGAAAGAAGAAATTTTACTTCACTGTTTTAAATTACTACAGAAAACTGCCCAATAATAAATAAATGTTTTTACTCCTACCTTTTTGGAAATAATCTTTTTCTTCCGCTTTTAAAAAATCTGCAGAGATGGCTTTTTATTTTTTAGGAAAGAAAAAAGGCAAGGTTATTCAAGCCTATTTCAGAACTGTGCTGGTTATAGCAAAACAACAAAGCACATAGCCCTAAAACTATGGATGTCTTCACCTAAGTAAAATGCATCGTGAACAACTGTGTGTAAAAAGAAAGACATCATGTTGTTTTTTTTTTTTTACTAACAACTGACACAAACCATCTTGAATATGTTCCTTTTATTAAATACTTGATGATGAAGGTAACAGGCAAAGACATTGTTAAATGATAGAAATTTGTATTACAACAGTATAACTTAGATGTGACTTATATATGAACTCTCCATATGGTATAGATTCCCCCACTACAAAATAAAAGGAGGAAATATTATAGATGATGGGAACATCTCAGGATTTGGAATAATGAGTCAGAATCTAAGAAACAGATTGGAGAGTTGGAAATGATCTATTTCACCATTCATACACAAAACCCATGCACAAAAGAAATCCCCAAAATAATATGACTGCCAGATTCTCATCCAACTCCTGCTTAAAGTCACCACCTCTTGAAGTAGTCCATACCATGTTTGAAAAAATGGGTGAAAATGTCAGCTCTACTGTTTATTGCAATGTGTTTTGTCAATCTTAAAATTCTACAGTAAATGCTAATTATTTCTAAGTGATAGTTATTGCCTTGGGCAAATAATTTTTCTGAGTCTGTTTCTTCTTCTGGAAAAAGATGTGATTAGATTCTATGACTTCTAAAATTCCTAATGTATCTGGATATGATTAGATGATTATATAAAAATCTACCATAAAAATACATGTTGGAGAACAGAAATGAATAGGTATGATAACAAACTGTAAGATTTGATAATAGGTTACTATCTATGTAATCTTAATCATATCATTTTACTTTCCTAAGAGCTCAGTTTTTGCATCTGTTCAAATGACAGCTTGGTCCAGGTTCAAGCAATAGAAGGTGGACTTAGAAAAAAGAAGTTCAATCCTCTCTCAGACTCTTAATAGTGCTACCTGTGCAAATAACTTTTTTCCCAATCAGTTCCTCATTCATAATATGGAGATTATAGTTTCTACATTCTAGGTATGTTGGCAGAATCAAATGAGATAATACTACCAAGCATTGTTCCAGTCCTAGAGTATTGTATAAATCTTATTTATTGTTATTGGGAATAATTAACAATAAGAAGAATAACAATAATAATGCGATAGTTGATTCAAGTAAGCCCTGAGAGTACTTTCCAATGGTAATTCTCTGAGACTAAGATAAGTTTTTAAGAGTGCTATAATAACTGTAGTTATTCTAATAACATTTAGATCTTCATCAAACCAGCACAACCAATACCTAGTTTTGTAAATAAAATTTACATAATGTGCTGAAGCTTATAATGATGAAGCAACTCGCTCAGGATTGCACTGCAGACTCAGTTTTACTAATTTAAGTATATGTGATTTTTAAATCTCTGCTTAGAAATTTTCTGACTCAGAGAGTTTTTGGTGGGTATGTTTATCCTCACATAGCCAAATATAATCATGTACCTGAGTTCTTGAGTTCCTTTTACTTGCTACCATTTCTAATTCTTCTTGGATCTCATTGTCACCACCAATAAAATAGGAATTGTATATACAGGCATCTATGTATGGTTTATGCATGTATGTATGTAGATATCAATATACTTACATATGTATATGTATTTTATATACAGCATAGCATGCCCTCATCAGTGAGGAAGCTGCACTCCATAACGAAGGCAGAATTGAAACATCTCAAAGCAAAGATAACATCCATAAGTTTAGAATACCCACCCCAGATGGTCACATGGACTATCTGTGCCCAACATGTGGTAGATCATTTTGAGCTCATATTGATCTGACCAGCCATAGTGGGATACACTGTAGTTTGTCTCAAAAATGGTGATGTCATTTTGGTCTTCTTTGAAATGGATAAGAACCAACCAATCAAATGCACATGGATATGCATGTACACAACGTATGTGTATTTTAATTTATATATACATTTTATATTATGCTTAATATATTTAAAAGTTGAAAGAAAAAATCATGAATTTTACTTTAGTTGCCTTTTCACTAATGAATATCGGTGAAATTCTAAATTAAATCTTCATATACTGAAGCTTATCATTTTTTTCCAAATTCTGAGTAATTTAATGATCCATGTATTGGAGCAGCTAAATAGAACAGTGGATAGAACACCAGTCTTGGAGTCAATAGGAACTGAATTCAAATTTGGCCTTAGACATTTAATAGTTACCTAGTTGTGTGACCTTAAGCAAGTCACTTAACCCCATTGCCTTAAATAAAATTAAAGAAAAATCTTTATGTGTATCTCCATTCTTTTACTATGTATTTTGCCAATATTCATCTATGTCAGCAAAACATTTTGCCTTGAAAATATGATTCTTTACCTTTGGAGGATTATTAAAAAGGTATTTAGTAGGATACTTTGTTTCCACAGTGATCTACATGAAAATCACCCCAGATAGATGATTGATTTACTGCACTGTTTTAAAACTGAATAAGTGTATAACATTTGAATATCATATATTGAGGTTCTTGTACTGTTGGATTTAATTTCTTGCTGTCTATTGTCTTGTAAGAAGGATAATATTGTGGGGGCTAAATTGAGCTTCATACAGATTTCATTAGTCATACAGGTTTCATAGTCTACAATGCAGATTTTAATGAAGTCAGTTTCTCTGGATTTGAGTTTATACCACAACTTCAGAGAAAGCTAAAAGAAACATCAAACTGTGTACTACAGTGGAAAGAATGATGAACTAGGAGGACCAAAAAACCTGAATTCTGACTCTGATGATGAAAGACTTTGGGAGTATGGGAAGGTTATTAAAATAATCTGGGTCCAATTGCCCAAGGGTGTATAATTCCTAAACTTCTTTCTGGTTCTGGAAAGTGTGAATACTATATTCTATACAAATAGATGTAGGGTAATATTTTTAAATGCATAGAAATAATCTTTGATACTCAAGATAAAATATGAGAAATTCAAAAGAAAAGAAAATCTTTATTTTTTTCTGAGATATTGAAATTTAGCCTATAAAATTTTATGTTGCTTTATTAGACTTTAAAAGAATTGAGGGGAGGCTAGGTGGCACAGTGGATAAAGCACCGGCCCTGGAGTCAGGAGTACCTGGGTTCAAATCCGGTCTCAGACACTTAATAATTACCTAGCTGTGTGGCCTTGGGCAAGCTACTTAACCCCATTTGCCTTGCAAAAAAAAAAAAAACCTGAAAAAAACCCTAAAAGAATTGAGTAAAGAAGTCATGTTTCTGATTGAAACTTTATATATGTCCAGTGTCTTATTTTGCCTGCATTTACTATACTTATTTCTTTGTTCTTTATTGTATCTTTGTTATTTAAGTTATTGGAGTGAATATAGAGATTTTGCATATTACCAAAAGGGTAGCATATCTTCCTAAATGCCATAGAATAATTCAGTAAATAGGAATCAGAAGTATAACCTTTTAATTCATTTTCTTAATCATACCAAAGTGTTTGTCAATTATTATTTCATTCTTCTTTTCAGAATGATTATGATTTCTACAGTTAAGTGAAATATATTAGAATAAAAACAAAGGTTCTGAAGGATTAAATTACACCAATTGGTAATTTATAATGACTTCTTAAATTTACAACATATGTTACCTGAACTGTATTTTATTTCGTCCTGGGAAGTGCAATATTTTTGAAATATATGACATCAAACCAAATTTCACCCATTTACCACCATCTGTCCTCATTGTTTGGGTCTTAGTTGTGAGTTGGTGCATGTTTCTAGCTATTCAGCAGCAGCAACAGAAGTGACAGAAAAATGAGAAATATCTTTAGTGATGAGGATGATGGAGATGATAGTAATAATGTCAATGACAGCTCTGAAAAGGTTTAGTAGAAGTCATTCATTGCCATTATATCCATTACCCTTCCAACTAACTACCATTCTCTTTATCCATGTGAGTGGATAATAATATTATTACTCACTTTGTAAGTGATATTATAAGTGGACCAATCACCTAGAGTAAGAATAACATTTAAGTCATAATGATATTGGAACATATGGACATCTTTAACAAATAAACCCTTCCATCGAGTCTGAACAGAGAAACCATTTCATCTGCCTTAAAAAGGATTACAGCATTTTTCTAGAAAGTAGCAAGAGAAGTGGGAAAAAAAAACTTTAAAACCACCAGAACCAGCTTTCCTTTATTCTCTTGGCCATTCTGCCATTGATTAAATGATTGAATTTGAAAAAGTCAATGTTGTGAAGAAACATAAGTGATTTTTTTCTTTTCTTTGTAAATAATGTAATGAAATTATGTACCACAAATCTGAAAAAGTATGTTCTTATTATACTTAATTTATATTGATGTGATGTTTTAAAGCATCTAGTATAAAAAAGAACTCCCAGTAATATCATGAAGGTAATTGAATCTATTTTTAATCAAATTTACTTTTGATCATATTGATGTTAGAATAATTCTGATCATAGAAATCCCTGTTACTATCTACAGTGAATTATGAATGAGTACTTCACAGAATAAGGAACTCTACTTGTCTGATCAAATGAAAATTATAGAACTGATACTGTAGATTATTACTTTGTAATATTAATCTCCCAAATTATGCTATAAAATTGTCTATTATCAAAAATAAACCTTTGGAAAAGAAATATGCTTTCAAGAGAGTGTTTAAGTACTCTCCTCTCATGATTTTTAAAACACTAGGAATAATTATCTAGAATGTAATAGGAGGAAATGGAAAGAAGTACTCTCTCTGAGCTATTTTTGAACTTTTTGGCGCAACAGAGTTCTCAGTATCATTAGCATCATTGCTCTTATGTGTCAACTGTGAACAGGATGATGTTGTAAGTTGTTAGGGAAGTTACTAGGGTTTGTAAATAAGAAACACACTTGTCAACTGTACTTGAAAAGTTTACCAACAACAATGTAAAATCTTTCTAATTAACATGGAGTTGAATGCATTTAAACACAATTTATTGAACAAAAAGGAAAAAGTTCAAATTATCATCATCATCATCATCATCATCAACATCATCATCATCACAATGAATATGTGGGTTCTGTTGGGTTTATTTATGCAATTCAGGATCAGGCCATTGACAGTTGATTAGAGACAATCATTATCCTGAAGTCCATACTTAATGAACAATTCAGATTTTTGTTGAGGAAACAGGAAAAACCATAATACATCATTGAAGAATGTAAAAATGTGGTAGCTATCAAACAACAAGAAAGGTATTTCATTAACAAATTCCAAATACCAAACAATACAATATTTGGTGACTAGAATGAAATATCAGATATTCATTATCTTATAGGACTAGCAGCTAACATATACCATACAAACATGGAGCTCAAAAGAACTTAGAGAATTCTACTAGTTAACTTTGCTGGAAAAAAACTTCATAATGAATCAAAATGTTACTAGCAATTGCCTAGAAATCTGGCTGGTTCATAAAAATATTAGGATAAATTATTGAGAAACAAATATTTAATTAATTAATTAATATTTTAAAAATGTTAATTTGTTCGTACAAAATACTAGACTCTAAGTCTATGTAAGATGACAAAGTAGGTTAGGCTTATATCCACAGAAGTTTTTTTCTAAATGTGGGCTATTAGGAATTCTACTTCAAGAATCTTTCTTATCTTCACCAAGAAATATTTCTGATTCTTGGCTATAAGGAAAAAGGAAACAGGATTACAAGACTGACCATTCTGCTATCCTTTAAAAGGTGATTAGAGTAGAAGTATATCTTCTTATTTTTAGTTCTTGCTAATATTTTTTTCTTGGTTTAACCTGATAACTCTACCTTAAAGAGGAAGGGTTGCCACAACTTTATATCTGAAGGTTGGACTCCTTATCACTACATGATTGGTATATAGGACAATAAATACAAAATGCTAATAGCAATAGGATAGAATTTGTCTTAATATAATTTATACCTAAACAACTTCAAAAAATGAGAAAAATTTTAGTCATGACACCATGACCATTATATCATTGATTGATTCCTGTGAAGGATAATAAAGGGCCTAGAGGTGATGACTCAGAGATGCATACTTAGTGTCTGTGATAGAAAATGAACTCAGTTATCCTTAGTTGAAATTCAGTACCTTATATATAACAAAATATCACTTCTGATGATGATGAAGAAGATGAAGATGGCATTTTTCTATTACTTTCAGGTTTGAAAAACACTTTCTTCATATTCAAGTCCCTTCCTGACTTCTATCAGACAACAACAAAATTCTATGGTAAGACAGCTAATAAAAAAAAAAAAAACAACAAAGCATTTAAATTGAACTGCAATTTCAAAAAATCAAAGAGCATTATTTGAATTTTCTGCATTTGTATGATCTTGTGCATTCAATCCAATTAATCCTTAATTCAGTCTACACCAAATAAACACCTTCAAATTCTTCTACCATTTAATAATCAATAAAGTTAACTTTTGATTTTTACTTATTCTTCTCTGTTTCCTTTTTCACAACAGTTAATATAACCTCTTATATATCTCTGGGGAAGAATAGATCCCTCAGCCTTTTTTCCCCTTTTAATAGACTAACTAGGAAAGTGATAAATTCTCAGCACCAGCAAAATATATTGTAAATAGTTGGAATAAAACTGACTGAAATGTATTTCAGTATGTAAAAATACTTGTGACCGTGAAAGTTGGCTGGCAAAGATATATTTGATTACAATGGAATATTTCTCCCTTGAGTGTATAAAGTATTCTCTTTCCTAGATGTTATTCTGTTATTAGGACCATGGACTGGATCTCTTTAGGTAGGAAATTATGGTGGTGTTCAAGAAGTAAAGTAGCAATTCATACAGTAACTCCTCTCTTATTACTTTGGGTTCAAAGGTAACTCATTGCATGTGTTCTTTGTCATTGTGTTTTGAGTCATTTATACATTACACATTTGCTTTGATGTTAAGAACATTAAAAAAAGAAGAGAGGGAGAGAGAAAATTGGAGATGGAGAGAATTGTGACAAGGTGCTAAATTATGTTCTGTGGACTCACGTCTGAGGAAAAAATTATCATTGGTTTTGGTAGAACAATTGGAAACTTTTCATAAACCATCTGGTTTTTGAATGAAAGTTATGATTTAAATAGAATGATGAAAAGTGAAGCCATTCCAATGGCTGTTCAATAATTGAGTGACATGAAAGATTTCTGCATTTCATTCAATGAATATCTTGGTCTGGAAAAAGTGCTGGCAGCCCCCATCTCTTACCATTGTTTGTTTATGGGATATCTCTAGCAATTTTTGACTGTGAAAATGGAAACAAATTGAAGAAAATAATTTAGGATCGAAATAACAAAATCCTAGTATTTGTTTCAACACAAGTGTATTCCCTGTAGTTTTAAAAGTGTTCAAATTGTCATCAGAAGTTTTGTAGATAGTGATTAATAATATGGGAGGAAGAAATAATGTCATTGCAAACTAATTTTGTAATAATTATTTGAATTACAGATAAAGAAAACCCAGAAGCTTATATAAGGGCTATGTGGATGGGATATAGACAAGTAAATATCCTATCTCTTCTTAGCAAATATGTCAAATAAATTATTAAAAGAACAGTTTTTTTTAGGTTTTTGCAAGGCAAAGGGGGTTAAGTGGTTTGCCCAAGGCCACACAGCTAGGTAATTATTAAGTGTCTGAGACCGGATTTGAACCCAGGTACTCCAGACTCCAGAGCCGGTGCTTTATCCACTGTGCCACCTAGCCCCCCCCCCAAAGAACAGTTTTTGAGAACTAAGAAGAAGTAGGAGGGGACTACTAATGAGGAGGAAAAATAATCATGTCAGACTACTTCATTAATTATATAAAGATAGATATAAATTTGTCTTTCTAGCTATCTCTATATGAATATACACACACCCATGAACTCTGTCAATGATGGGTGTATATATCTAAAGATCATGGCAATGTAATAGGGAAGACACATTATAAATGAATTTCAATGAGGCATTTGAAAAAAATCATTCGTGATCCTCTTGGAAATAAGAGGAAGGTGTGTGAAGAGACTAGACTGGAATATTTTACCAAACTGTTTGATTAATATCAGTAGGGAGATGAGAAACAAAAACAAAAACATACTTGTGTTCTTAGCTTTACTTCCTAGAAATACTGTGGCTAAAGTGAGATAAGGATATTATTCCAGTATTCTCCTGGTCAGATCATATACACAGTTTATTTTTTTTCCCTTGTTCCCTATTTCTGATTAGTTAAAATTCTTTTGTTTGTCATTTTGGGACCTCTTATCTCATGGCCCCAGATAAGAGCATCATTCCATGAAGGAATTTGGAGCTACAACCAGCCTACCCCCCAAAAAAAGTGTCAAGATTTTTAAATATATATTAGACAGGCTTTTTGGTTGATTTACTGAGACATTTTCTTTTTACTTGTTTTTGTTTTTAGTTTGTTTATTTTATTTAAAATTCCTCCCCAGCAAGATGCAAAAGCATTTATTTCCAAAGTCCTGAGTTCCAAAGTTTCTCCCTTCCTTCCACCCTATTCCCCCTAGTGAGAAAGCAAGGTATTTGCCATAAGTTAAAATGTGTGTCGTGAAAAACATTTCTGTAATAGTCATGTTGTAAAAGTAAACATAACCAACCCCCCCCCCCCAACACAGACACGCAAAGAGAGAGAAAGTTCAAGAAAAAATAAAGTGGAAAAAAATTAAAAATATGCTTCAGTCTGTATTCAGACACCATCTGCTCTGTCTCTTGGATGAATCACATTCTTTATCATAAGTCCATCAGAGAAATTGTTTCTATACTTTTTCTCAGTTTCTATTGCCAACAGCATTTCCCACCATCCAATTACCCACCCCACCATTTATTCTCTCTTTCATTTCACCCTGTCCCTCCTCAAAAGTTGCTGCATCTGCACTACCCTCTTCCATGATCTTCTGTCACCTTCATCCCTGTCCTCTCCTTATCTCCTTTCTCCAATTCTCTTCTCTTTTCCTCTAGGGTAAGATAGATTTCTATAGCCAATTGAGTGTGTATGTTATTCTCTCTCTAAGCCAAAACCTATGAGAAAGATTCACTCACTCCCAGTCACCTTACTTCTCTTCCACTCCATTGCAACAGCTTTTCTTTGCTACTTTTATGTAAAATAGCTTACTCCATTCTACCTCTCCTTTCCCTTTCCCCAAGGTCTTTACTTTCTCTCCCATTAAATCCATCTTTTTAATATACTATACCTTTAATTTCAATTCTCTCCGGTGCATTGTCTATATATACACCTTCTAATTGACCTAATAAATGAGAAGGTTCATATGAGTTATTAGTATCATCTTCCCATGCAGAAATAGAAACAGTTCAACAACAATAAATCCCTAATAATTTTCCCTTCCTGTCTACCCTCTCCTTGCTTCACCTGTGTCTTGTACTTGAAGATCAATTGTTCTGTTAAGTTCAGATGGTTTCATATGAAGAAGATGAAAGTCCCATATTTCATTAAATATCCATCTTTTCCCCAAATGAGTATTTTCAGTATTGCTGGGTAATTGCTTCTCAATTATAATTGAAGCCCTTTTGCCTTCTGGGCTATTATATTCCAAGCTGGAAAAACCCTTCATGTAGAAGCTGCTAAATCTGGTGCTATCTTGATTGTAGATTCATGATATTTGAATTGTTTCTTTCTGGCTGCTTATAATATTTTCTCTTTTACTTGGGAGTTCTGAAATTTGACTATACTATTCCTGGCTGTTTTCATTTTGGGGTCTCTTTCAGGAGGTGATCAGTGGATTCTTTCAATTTCTATTTTACCCTCTGCTTCTGTTATATCAGGACAGTTTTCCAGGAGAATTTGATATGATGACTAGGCTCTTTTTTTGGTCATGATTTTCAAGTAGTCTAAAAAATTTTAAAATATTGCTCCTGAATCTCTTTTCCAGGTGAGTTGTTTATCATTGAGCTATTTCACATTTTCTTCTAGCGTTTCATACTTTTGGTTTTGTTTTACTGTTTCTTGATTTCTCACAGTCATTAGCTTCCCTTAACTCTATTCAATATTTGAAAGAATTATTGTCTTCAGAGAGCTTTTTGTATCACCTTTTCCTTCTGTTCAATTCTGCTTTGTAAGATCCTCTTCTCCTCATTGAACATTTTTCCATGTTACCCAAACTGAGTTTTAGAATTTTCTTCAGTATTTTTTTGGGGACTTCATCAAGATGTTAACTTGATTTTCTTTCTTTTTTATTATACGAATATTTTATTTGTTTTACAATTACTTACAATGGGAGTTTCTAACAATCTTTTTTGTGTGTCAGGTTTTGAGTTTTACAATTTTTCTTCCTCCCTCCCTCCCTTCTCATCCCCCTCCCCCAAGAGAAGGCAATCTTATTAGGATTTAAATTTTCATCAATGATAAGTATAGATCAAAATTGAACTTATTATGAGGGAAGAATCATATACAAAATGAAGAAAAAACATTAGAGAGAGTAAAATAATATATTACATAAGACTTTTAAAAATTGAAGATACTAAATTTTGATCTGCATTTAAACTCCACACTTCCTTTTCTGAATACAGATGCATTCTCTAATGCAAATCTCCTACATTTTATTCTATTTCTTGCTTTTTTTGCTTTTGTTTAACAGATTTTGGTGTTTCATGAAGTCATTAGTTTCCACAGTTTCCAATCTTTTTCTTTTTTTTAGGGAAGATTCTCTTCATTTATCTTCTGCATCTCCTTTTCCAATTAGTCAATTTTATTATTGATGGAGGTGTTTCCTTTTTCCATTTGCTTAATTGTGTTTTTTGATAGAATTACTTTCTTTTTGCACTTGTCCAATTGTATTTTCAAAGGAGTTGTTTTCTTGTTTAAAGATGTTAATTTTCTCTTGCATACTATTTATTTTCTTTTGCATTTCTTTTCTCAATTTCCCATTTGACTTTTAAATTCCTTTTTGATCTCTTCTAAGAAGTCTTTCTGGGTTGGAGACCAGTTCATATCCTCCTCTATAGCTCTTGCCCTTCTGTCCTCCTTTTCTAACCTGGTATCCTTATCCCTAAAGGTAACATCCAAAGGACCCTTCTATGCCTCAGCCTTTCATCATTTTGGACCCTAAGGTCTTGTGTTTGGGTAGGGACTAGTTTACAGACCTTCAGTGTTGAGGTCTTGATCCCTAAGAATAGAAACTCCAGGAGTCAATCAATGGGCCAGGCAATAAGGAATGCTAGAAGCTTTTTGTGAATTATCTGTGTCAGAGCTCCTGGGGCAGAATTTGGCTTTCCTCCCACAATCTAGACTGGACTCTCAGTCTAAATAGTCAAAATCTTTCTCTGAGTAATCAGCCTAATCAGTGCTGGGTATAATCTGCTGTCCACACTGGGGCCTTGGGGCAAGATGCAAACAGCTGGGGCTGTTTCTGTTTGTTATGGAGAAATTCAGGTTCTCCCACAGGAACAAGGAAGGGGGGGCAGGGTTCAGATGGAAAGGATGACTACTCTGCAAGAAGCAGAGAGTTCCAGTTCCAGGTCTTCCCAACCAACCAAGATAGTTGGATATAGCTATCTGGGCTCTCCTGTATCTCTCCTGTCTGCCTGCCATATCCATGGCAAAGACTTCCACCACAAAGCTTCTCAGGTTAGTCCCCATCCTCACTCCGATACCCCTGTACTGGGTCTCTGCACTCTGCTAGGCATATTCACACTACCCCTGTGACAGATCTTGCTGGTAGATGTTCCCCCTCTGCTCTTCTGTGGGTTCTGTGGATCCAAATTCTGCTAAGAGGCTTGATTCATGTCAGTTTTGTGGGAGAATCATGAGAGTTTAAAATAGTGCCTGGCTTCTCTCTACCATGAAGACTAGAAGTCACAAAATGGACCTACTGTCTTGGTTTTCATGATTTTCCCATATCGTTCTCATTTCTCTTCCCAATTTTAACTCTACCTCTTTTACTTGATTTTCAATTTTTTTTTTTGAACTTTTCCAAAGCCTGAGACCAAGTCATACTTTTCTTAGAGGTTTTTTTCCTTCTATTGTTTGCTCATTTCCCCAGTCTTTGACTTGATTTTATCTCTTTGTTAAGGTGGGGCTCTGCTTCCAGGATGGAGGATACACTAGTCCAAACTTGAAGGTTTTTGCAGCTGTTTTCAAGGACACCTCCCTGGACCTGAAAGTTCTCAATTCCTCCAAGGTCTTATGAAAGGCTTTGACTGCTCTCCTGACCTGTACTCTGGTGTGTGGGTGACCACATACACTTCACTCTACCCTACAGCTATGAGGATGGTCTCTGCACTGCTGCAGGCAGTAAACTTCTGTGTTTCTGCTCCTTTTCCTGAGACTGGGGATCTAGACTATGAACTGAATCTGAATATGGGCAAAGGAACAGAGTCCTGTGTGAGGAATAGGAGATACCTCTGCAGTCTCCCTGGACTCCATTATGGTCAGTGGGCTGAGCACTCTGGAGACAGCTGTTGGTGGTCCTTCTCTTTCGGAGTTGGGTCTGAGCTGAGACCTGTACTGGACTGGGCTCTGCTCTCACTCTGGTGTGACAGAATTTTCCTGTTGACTTTCCCAATTGTCTTAGGGAATCCCTGGACTGAGAAGTCTGGAAACTACTCCGTGCCACAGTACAAGATGCCCTCACGGACACAGGTCTGTTCCTCGATAACGGAAGACATTTCACTCTGGCGTGACCCATGCACTGCAGGCCCCCTAATCCCAGTGCAATAGATCCTTCCCTCAGACCTTCCAAGTTGTCTTGGACTGTGATATTGTTTCATTCAGTCCTTTTGTAGGTTCTGTCACTTTAGAATTTGATTAGAGTCATTATTTAAAGATATTTGGAGTGGTTTGGGGGAGAGCTGGAACAAGTGATTGTCTTTATTCTGCCATTTTGTCTTCCCCCCCCCTTTGAGAGTTTTTAAGTGAAAATTAATAAGGAAAATAGGAATAATGTAATAGAAAGGATGACTAAGAGCAAAAAGAGTGAAAGCAGTGGGATCTATTAGAAGACCACAGTGATAGAAACAGTATCATAGAATCATAAATGTGGAATTAAAAAAAAAACTCAAAGGCCATCTAGTCATTTTGTAGATCAAGAAACTTAAGCAAAGGGAACTTAAATGATTTGCTCCTAGTTTCTGAAATACTAAATGTTTCACATTACTTTAAGTCTAATCAATTCATTAAAAATTCATAGACAATTATCACCTTTCTTATTAGCATGATTGTCAGAATTTCTTAAGGACTGGAGTTAGCATCACAATTTAGGTATTTCAAGTTTGATGCTCAGTGGGCATGCCACCTCTTTTCAAGGAACACTTTTGAATTATAGTAGAATTATTTTGCTAACAACAGAGAGCTACATCTTTAAACTTTTTACATATAATCCATTGCTTTGTACTTTTCTAAGATCAATTTTTTTCTTTTTCTTTTTTGTTTTTTTTGCAAGTTAATGGCCAAAATCACATAGCTAGTTAGTTATTAAGTATCTTAGGTTAGATTTAAAATAAGGACCCCCTGACTTCAAAGCTGGTGCTGTATAACTGCATCACCTAGTTGCCCCTCTAAGATCTATTCTTTTATTTTTTTGCAAGGAAAATGGGGTTAAGTGGCTTGCCCAAGGCCACACAGCTAGGTAATTATTAAGTGTCTGAGACCTGATTTGAACCCAGGTACTCCTGACTCCAGGACTGGTGCTTTATCCACTACACCACCTAGCCGCCCCTAAGATCTATTTTTAAATGGAAATCGAAAAAAGTATTTATACATTTATACTCTGAAATTTTGAAAAATGATGAATTCATTAACAATTAGGATATTGACAGTGGGGAGAGACACCAGATCTTATCTAAACTTCTTTTTTATTACGAACAATATCTATTATGTTATTTTATCCCTCTTATATGTAAAAATATTTTTAACTATCATTTTTTAATTTTATAAATTTTTTGTTTTCCAATTACATACAATGGTTTTTGTGAGGCTTTGAGTTTTACTATTTTTCTCCCTCCCTCCCTTCCCTCCTCCTTCCCCCTCAACAGAAGGCAATCTGAATTAGATTTTTACATTTGCATCCATGATAATCATAGATCAAAATTGAACTTGTAGTGAGAGATGAATCAGAGCCAAAAAGAAGGAAGACATTAGAGATAGAAAAAAATACATATTACATATGACAACTTTTAAGAAATGAAGACAATAATCTTCATATTTCATTTAAACTCCACAGTTCCTTCTCTGGATATAGAAGGTATTCTCCATCACAAATCTCCTGAAATTATCCCTGATTATTAGACTGATGGAATGAGGAAGTCCATCATGGTTGATCATCATTAACATTCATTTTTAACTCTTTGAATACCAAGTTATCTCTATTCTTCCCTCCTCAACACCCCCTCCTTCTTTTAAAGCAAGTAATTTGATATGGCTTGCAATTCTGTAGTCATGCAAAACATTTCCTTAATAATAGTCATGTTGTTGAAGAAAACATAAATTCTGTCCCTCAAAAAAAGAAGCCTATAGAAAAATGAGGTAAGTAATATAATATGCTTCAATCTGTATCCTGAAATGTATCTGCTCCTTCTCTGGAAATGAAGAGCATTGTTCATCATAAGTCCTTAATAATTATTATGCCCAAAGGGCATACCCTTAGGTCCAGTAATACCACTACTAGGTCTGTATCCCACAGAGATCACAACAAACAGTAAAATATCCCCATGTACAAAAATATTTATATTATCTCTGTTTGTAGTATCAAAGAATTGGAAAATGAGGGGATGCCCATCAATTAGCAAATGACTGAACAAATTGTGGTGTGTGGATGTGATGGAATACTCTTGTTCTATATGAAATCATCAGAGACAGGACTTTGGACAACAGACAGATTTACATGAGTTGATGTTGAGTGAAGTGAGCAGAACCAGAAGAACTTTACACACACCAACAGCAACTTTGAATCATGATCAACCCTGCTGGACTTAATCATTTCAAGAGTACAATAATCAAAAACAATACTAAAAGGATTGTAGTGGAGAACTGTGGAGTTTGAATGCAGAAAAAGAATTACAGAGTCTGAATGCAGAATAAAGTTCACTGTTATCAATTGTAAAAAAATGTTTTATGAATTATATTGATTTTTTACTCTAAATTTCTTTTTCTTCCATTCAGATGTGATTCTTCTTTCATTATATGATTAACATAGATCCAGGTTAAGCATGCTTATAGATACCGAGTCTGTATTACATTGTTTTTCTATCAGGGGGAGGGAAAGGGGAGGGAAGGGAGAGAGAAAAATATTAAAAAAAAATTATTGTTGAAAACTACCATTGCATGTCAGAAGAATAAATACATAAATAATGTTTTTAAAAGTCCTTTAGAATTGGATCATTGTATTATGGAGAAAAATTAAGTTATTCATAGTTAATTATTCTACAATGTATCTGTTATTGTATACATAGTATATTTCACTTTGCATCAGCTCATATAAGTCATTTTAGGTTTTTCTGGTGGCATCCTGTTTATTATTACATCATAATCATATGCCATAATTTGCTTATCAGTTCTCTAAATGATTGACATACTCTCAATTTCCAATTTCTTGCCAGTGATAAATAGCTTCCACAGATATCCTTGGACAAAAAGTTCCTTTTCTTTTGGGGGTAATTACAGCCAAGGTCATTACTGGGTCAAAGGACTTGCATGGTTTTAATTGCATAACTTTTAGCATAGTTCCAATTTGCTCTATAGAATGATTAAATCAGTTTACAATTCCAATGCATTAATATACCATTTTGCCTACATTCTTTCCAATATGTTTTTGATCTAATTTCTATCAGTTGAGAGAAAATTTTTATTTGACTTTTGATAGTCTTGAAGATCTTGTCAGAAACCAGTTCATATCATTTAATCTTTCATCAACTGGGTAATGGCACTTACTTATATAAATTTAAGTTTGCTATGTTTGAGAAATGAAATCTTTATTAGAGAAACTTGTGAAAAAGTTGTTTTCACAGTTAATTCATTAATCTATTCATCCTTTCCTCCCTATTTACTTCATTCTTTCTCAGAATTTACCCTGTTCTCTCAAAAGAGTTTCTAACTACTGCCTCCAGCAAACTGTGGTCCCTTCCATTTCCCCCCACCCCCACCCAATACCCTTCTCTTCCTAGGGTAAGATAGATATCTAAACCCAAATGAATGTGAATGAATGCCTATGTTAATTTCCCCTTTGAGCCAATTCTGAGGAGAGATATGTTCACTTACTGCCCTGTCACCTCCCTCTCTACCCCTCCTTTTTAAAGTTTTTTTTCTTGCCTCTTTTATGAGAGATAAGTTACCCACTCTACTTCTCTCTTTCCCTTTCTTCCAGTACATTCCTCTCTCACCTCTTGATTTTCTTTATAGATTTCTTTATAGATTTTTTTTTCATATTCCTATTCAATTCATACCTGTATGGACTCTCTCTCTTTCATATATGTGTGTATACATATATATAAATGCATATATTCATACATAGATCCTAAATACTCCTAATTGCCCTAGTAATGAGAAAGTTCTCATGAGTTACCAGTATCATCTCCCCAAGTAGGAATATAAAAAGTTTAAAATCATCAAGAACATTATTATTTCCCTTTCTTATTCACCTTTCTATTATACTCTTGAGTTGTGTATGTGAAGATCAGATTTTCTATTCAACTCTAGTCTTTTCATCAGGAATGTTTGAAAGTTCTGTATTTCACTGACTGGCCATCTTTTCCCCAGGTAGATTCTACAATGTATCTGTTATTGTATACATAGTACATTTCACTTTGCATCAGCTCATATAAGTCATTCTAGGTTTTTCTGGTGGCATCCTGTTTATTATTACATCATAATCATATGCCATAATTTGCTTATCAGTTCTCTAAATGATGGACATACTCTCAATTTCCAATTTCTTGCCAGTGATAAATAGCTTCCACAGATATCCTTGGACAAAAAAGTTCCTTTTCTTTTGGGGGTAATTACAGCCAAGGTTTAATCCAAGGTTTAAATCCAAGTTTGTTTGCTATACTCCTTTAATGTATTAGTTGATGAATCGTGTGCTATCCTGACTATGAATCCATTATACTTGATTTTTTTTTGACTGCATACATGGTTTCTCCTTTAACTGGGAGTGCTAGAATTTGACAGCAATATTCCTGGGAGTTTTAATTTTTGGAATTTTTTCAGGAGAAAATTGATATTCTTTCAATTTCATTTTTTACCTGACTCTAGAATATAAGGGTACTTTTTTTTGATAGGTTCTTGAAAGATTATGTTTAGGCTCTTTTTTAAATGTAACTTTCAGGTAGTCCAATAAATTTAAAAATATTTCTTCTGGATCTATTTTTCCAGGTAGGTTGTTTTTTTTTTTCCCAAGGAGCTATTTCATATTGCCCTTTATCCCCATTCCTTTGGTTTTGTGTCTTGATTTCTCATAAAACCATTAGCTTTAGTTTCCCTGGGAGTCCTGGCTTTTGGCAGCAGAAGCAACCTGTCACCCTATGGAGCACCAAGCACAACTTGGAAGATCAGAAAGGAAGCCTCTACCTTAGAGAATGCAAAGCCTAAGACAGCATGGCCCTCCTCATCATGGCCATCACCTTCAGAGAAGCCCAGATCCCAGGAAACAAAAGCAGTCCTGTGGAGCTAGCCAGCAGGGAGTCCCCTAGCAGCTGCTCCCTGTGTACTCAGACCACAGAATGCAATGATGGAGGGACACTGTTGAAGTCTGTCTTCTGTCCCTGGGACAGGACTCTAGGGCTTTGATCTTATGCAGACCCTAATCACAATCTGGGACCCCCAAAAATTGGGGACCTTCCTCACAGACTCAGGGCAGAGGGTGAGCTTGTGGTTATTCATAACCAGCAGTCAGACTCCCATAGGACCTTGAAGGAACTGAGGTCCTTGAGAGGGTGTCCCAATAATACTTAGGAAGCACTCCAAAACTAGGTATAGGCTGGGAAAAATGTACAAAAACATAAAAGGAACGTAATCATAGACAATTACTTTGGTCCCATGGAGAACACAAACACACACTGAAGATGAGAAAGTCCAAGCTTCTGCAACTAAGGACTGCAAAAAATATAGAAGTTAGGCTTGGGCTATGACAGAGCTCAAAAAAGATTTTGAAAATCAAGTAGAAAAAAAATTAGGAAGAGAAATTAGAGAGAGGCAGGAAAAACATGAAAATGAAGTTAGCAGATTTAGTCAAAGCAAGCCAAAAAAATGCTGAAGAAAATAACATATTAAAAGCTAGTTTAGATCAAATGGATAAAGCAGTTCAAAAAGTTAATGAGGAGAAGAATGCTTTAAAAAGTAGAATTGGTCAAATGGAAAAAGAGATAAGAAAGCTTTCTGAGGAAAACAAATCCTACAAATTTAGAATGGGTCTAAAGGAAGCTGATGACTTTGTGAGAAATCAAGACACAATAATTCAACACTAAAAAGAATGAAAGAATAGAAGATATGTGAAATATCTCACTGACAAAAAATAAACAACTGATCTGGAAAACAGATCCAGAAGAGATAATTTAAAAATTTATTGAGCTACATGAAAGTCCTGATCAGGAAAAAAGCTTTGACCTCATTGTTAAAGAATTTCTACAGGAAAATTGCCCTTATATCCTAGAAACAGAGGTTATAATAGAAATTTAGAGAATCCACCCATCTTTTTCAGAAAGAGATCCAAAAAAAAAAAAACCCCAGGAATATTATAGCCAAGTTCTAGAACTTCAAAGTCAATGAAAACATATCACAAGCAGCCAGGACATAATTCAAATATCATGGAACTACAGTCAGGATTACACAGGGCTTAGCAGCAACTATATTAAGGGCCCTTAGGGCTTGGAATATAATATTGTGAAATATAATATGTAATATATATTAATATATTAATATATGATATATAATTATATATAATAGATAATAGATAATAGATAATAGATAATAGATAATAGATAATATTGTGGAAAGAGTTTGTAATGAAAACAAGAATCAACTATCCAGCAAAACTGAATATCCTCTTCCAGGGGGAAAAGATGGACTTTTTTTTTAATTCTCATTTTGTACAAATTTTTTTTTACATTAATAATGTATTCTTGTTAAAGAGTAATTGAAATACCCCCTTCCTCCCATGAATATAGACTTGCTTGAGCAATAAAGTAAAGGAGAGAGAAAAAAAATTAAAATAAAAAAATAGTAATGATTGTAGGTATGGCCAGGTGGCACAATAGACCAAGCACCAGCCCTGGAGCTACGAGTACCAAAGTCTACATCCATCCCCATAGACCCAACAATCACCCAGCCGTGTGACATGCAAGTCACCTGATCCCCACTGCCCTGCAAAAACCAAAAAGAAGAAAAAAAAAGACCCAAAATAAAATAAAATAGTAATAATAGTAGTGGTGGCTGAGTGGTGGACAGAGCATTGGCCCTTGAGCCAGGAGCACCAGGATCCAAATCCGGCCTCAGACACCCAAACACCACCCTGCTATGTGGCCCCTGGCAGGCCACCCAGCCCCATTTGCCTTGCACACGCCCCCAAATAATAATAAAAAAAATGTGCTTCAGTCTTTGTTCCAACACCAACAACTCTGTCATGGGTGGATCACATTCTTTATGGTAAGTCCATCACAAAAGTTACTTCCATATTTTTCCACCTTTGCCATTGCTGATCGCAACTCCCTCCTTTCTTATTTCTCCACTACCATGTACTATATTTTCTCTCTCCTTTCACTCTGACTCTGCTGTAGGGTAGCTGAGTGGCACAGCAGACAGATCCCTGGTCCTGGGGCCAAGAGGCCCCAAGCTCCCATACCACCCTTTAGGCCCAGAATCCACCTGGCCCCCATGGTCCTGGACAGGCCTTCCAATCCCAGCCCCTTGAAAAAATTGAAAAAGAAAATGTGTTATATTTGACCACTTTCCCCCCATGGTCCATCCTCTCCTCCTTTATTCACATCCCCACCCCTTCCCCCTGCTCCCCCCTCTTTCTTACTCCAGATCTATATACTCCATTGAGTATATATGCTGTTTCCTCTCCTAGCCACCTCTGATGAGAGCAACGTTTCCTTCATTCCTGCTTGCCTCTCCCCTTCCATATCATTGGAATAGCTCATCGTAATAAAGAAAAATCTTATTATATGAAATATTTTGGCCTATTCCCCCCTCTCCTTTTTCTTTCTCCCATTACATTTCCCTTTTTTCTATTGACTCCTTTTTTACACCATATTTTATCTTTGAATTCAGCTTTCTCCTGTGCTTCAACTATAAAAGCTCACTCTACCTGTTCTATTAGATGAGAAGGATTATATGAGTATTATCAGTGTCATTTTTTTATGCAGGAATACATGCAGTCATCATCACTAGGTCTCTCATATTTTGCCCTCTCCTCCAATCTCCATGCTTCACCTGAGTCCTGTATCTGAAGATCAAACCTTCTGTTCAGCTCTGGCCATTCCAAAAGGAACATTTGAAATTCCCCTGGAACATTCAAAGTCCATCTTTTTCCCTGGAAGAGGACATTCAGCCTTGCTGCGTAGTTCATTCTTGAATGCATTCTAAGCTCTTTTGCCTTCTGGTATATTGTATTCCAAGCCCTATGAGCTTCCAATGTAGTTGCTGCTAAGTCCTGTGTGATCCTGACTGTAGCTCCATGATATTTGAACTGTGTCCTTCTGGCTGCTTGTAATATTTTCTCTTTGACTGGGGAGTTCTGGAAATTGGCTATAATATTCCTGGGGGGTTGGTTTTTTGGGATCTCTTTCTCTGGGGGATCAGTTGATTCTTTCCATTTCTATTTTGCCCTCTGCTTCTAGAATATCAGGGCAATTTTCCTGTAGTAATTCTTTGAAAATGATGTCAAGGCTCTTTTCCTGATCATGACTTTCAGGTATTCCAATAATTTTTAAATTATCTTTTCTAAGTCTGTTTTCCATATCAGTTGTTTTTTCAATGAGATATTTCACATTTTCTTCTAATTTTTCATTTTTTTTTGTTTTGAAGTATTGATCCCTGATTTCTAGTAAATTCATCAATCTCCCTGTATTCTATTCTTTGTCTGAAGGATTTGTTCTCCTCAGAGAGTTTTCTTATCTCTGTTTCCATCTGGCCAATTTTACTTTTTAAAGCATTCTTCTCCTCAATAACTTTTAGAACTGTTTTATCCATTTGACCTAAGCTGGTTTTTAGCATGCTATTTTCTTCAGCATTTTTTTGGATTTCCTTGACTAAGCTGCTGACTTCATTTTCCTTTTTTTCCTGCATCTCTCTCATTTCTTTTCCCAGTTTTTCTTCTAACTCCCTTATTAGATTTTCAAAGTCTTTTTTGAGCTCTGTCATAGCCTGATCCCAGTTTCTGTTTTTCTGGGAGTTTTTAGATGCAGGAGCTTGTGTTTCCTCATCTTTAGACTGAGTATATCCATCCTTCTTGCGATCATAGATAATATATTTCTCAATGGTGTTCCTCTTTTTTCTCTGCTTGCTCATTTTCCCAGCCTAAGCCTGTTTTGGGGTGCTTCCTGAGCTTTTGGAGTACTCCCAAAAGGGTCTCAGTGTGTGAGGCTCTGTCCTCCCTCTTGGTCTGTGAATGTTCATAAGTGCCCCCCTCTGCCACCGGCTGAGTCGGGGTGGGGGGCCCTGCTGTTCTGTGGGTGGGCCTAGACTGCTATCAGGATCTGAATGTGTTCAGAGCCCCAGAGTCCTGTTCCAGGGACAGAGGACAGAACTCTGCAGTCTCTCTCTCTTCACTCCACTCCCTCTGCTCAATGGGCTCATGCCCTGGAGGCTCCTGCTTACAGGCTCCTCCTGCTTCTGTTCCAGGATCTGGGCTGCAGAAAGACCAAGCTTCTAGCTGTGTGCCCAGCTCCAAGTGCTCATTCTGGCAGAGGTCCCCTGCTGTTCCCTCACTTTGTGCCTGGGGTTGCTCCCTGGGGTGTAGCTCAGGAGACTCTCCTGCTGCTGTGAACTGGGGTTCCCAGCTCCCTGGGGCTGCCTCCGGGAGGCTGAAGTTCTTTCCCTCTAGCAGGGTGCCCCTCTGGCTGGCTGCCCCTCCAACCCCAGGGAGGAGAGCCTTTCTGCTCTTTTCCAGGTTACCTTGAGTAGGAGAACTGCCTCTCTGGGTCCCTTTGTGGGTTCTGTCTCTCAAAAGTTTAGAGTACTTAGCTTATGAATTTTATCAGAGAGCACCTAAGACTCGCTCTTTTCTTGTTGCCATCTTGGCTCCTCCCTCTCAAGATGGACTTTCAATGAAACATGGGAATTTCAAATATTCCTGTTGAAATGACCACAGCAGAACAGAATGTTTGATCTTCAAGTACAGGACTCAGGTGAATCATAGAAAGTGTAGGGGAAGGGTAAATTATGAAGGACTTAATGATGATGAAATACTTGTATTCCTATATGGGAAAAATGATACTGAAAATACTCACTTGAAACTTCTCATTTAATAGGGCATGTAGAAGGAGCCTTTATAGATTAAGGCACAGGACACAAATGAATTTGAAAGTATAATATATGATAAAATAGATTCCATGGATGAAAAGGAAATATACTGGGAGTAAGAGGAAGGTGAGGTAGAATAAGCCAAGATATTTTATGTAACAGAATCAAGAAATATCTTTTGCCATGGCATGGAAGTGGCTCAGAGAGGAAACAGCATACACTCTCAATTGGGTATCAAAATCTAGAAGAAAAATGAGAGAAGGGGAGCCGGGGGAGGGGAGGGGGGATGTGGGTGGTAATGGAAATAGTCAGATGTAACACATTTGCTTTTTTCCTTTTTGTAAGGTGGTGGGTTTGGGTGGCCTGTCTGGGACCACCAGGTTGGGTGGTTGTTTTGGGCCTCTTAGCCCCAGGAGTGGTACTCTGTCGGCTCCGCTACTCTGCTGTCCCACAGCACATTTTAGAAGAGTGACAGAGGGAAAGGAGAGGGAAAGTATATTAGATGGTAGTGGGAAGGAATAGATGGAGGGAATTAAAATCAGCAACAGCAACTGAAGAAAAATATAGAAGTAACTTCTTTGATGGACTTATGATAATAATGTGATCCACCAGAGACAGAGCTGAAGTTATCAGAATACAAACTGAAGTACCTTTTGTTTTCTCTTTCTTTCACTTTATTTCTCTTGAGGCATTATATTTTTATGGGGGGGGGAGTACTCTTACAACAAGAATATTTTAGTAATGTGAAAATAAAATAAAGAAAATTTAAATTAAAGGGATGACTAAAAGAAAAGATTTTCTTCCATTTGCTCAATTCTAATATTTAAGGCAATATTTCTTGAGTGAGATTTTGTACCTTCCTTTCTATTTGGCCAATTCTAATTTTTATGGGCTTTTTGGTTCAGAAAATTTTTGTGCCTGTTTTTCAATATATTCAATACTTTTTGAAGGCATTTTTTTTTTTTAGGTTTTTGCAAGGCAAATGGGGTTAAGTGGCTTGCTCAAGGCCACACAGCTAGATAACTATTAGGTATCTGAGACAGGATTTGAACCTAGGTACTCCTGACTCCAGGGCTAGTGCTTTATCCACTGTGCTACATAGCCACACCTAAGGCATTCTTATCTTCACTGATCTTTTGTATTTCCATTATCCTTTGGTCTAGTCTCTTTTTCAGATGTTATTTTCATCAGTATTATTATGTATGTCTCCTTTACCAAGTTGCTGACTTGTTTTTTCATTATTTCCATGTATCACTCTCATTTCTCTTTTCAACTTTTCACTATCTATCTTGCTTGATTTTTTAATTCCTTTTTGAGCTCTTGAATAGCCTGAGACAGTTCATATTTTTCTTGGAGCCTACATAGATGTAGGAGAATTATCTTTTTTTATTGTTTTCATCAATTGTAAAATTTCCCCCCAATCCCCTTTCCCTCCCTCCACCCACTACAGAAGGCAGTCTGATAATCTTTCATTGTTTCCATGATATAAATTGACCATAAATGAATATCTTGAGAGAGAAATTGACTTCTTAAGGAAAAAATATATAAGATAGCAAAATTCCATAAGAAACCTTTTACATTTTATATTTTTATATTTTTTATTTTTTATTTTTTTAGGTTTTTGCAAGGCAATGGGGTTAAGTGGCTTGCCCAAGGCCACACAGCTAGGTAATTATTAAGTGTCTGAGGCCGGATTTGAACTCAGGTGCTCCTAACTCCAAGGTTGGTGCTCTATCCACTGCAACACTTAGCTGCCCCCAAGATACCTTTTAAAAAAAATTAAATTAAATGTAATAGTATTTCATCTTTGCTTAAATTCAACAATTATTTCTTTGGATATAAATGGCATTCTCCATTGCAGATATCCTTAAACTGCCCCTGATTGTTGCACTGATTAAATGAGCAAATCCATTAAGGTTGATTATCACCCCCATGTAGCTACTAGGGTGTACAATGTTCTTCCAGTTCTGATTGTCTTGCTTGGCATCAGTTCATGTTTATCCTTCTAGACTTTTCTGAATTCCCATGCCTCCTGGTTTCTAATAGAACAAGAGTATTCCATAATATACATACATCACAACTTGTTCAACGATTCCCCAATTGATGGACATTTACTCAGTTTCCATATTTTGGCCACCACCGCTATGAATATTTTTGTACAAGTGGTGTTTTTACCTTATTTTCATTTCATAATCTCTTCAGGGTATAGATCCAGTACTGGTATTGCTGGGTCACAGGGTTTGCACATTTTTGCTGCCCTTTGCGCATAACTCCAAATTGTTCTCCAGAAAGGCTAGATGAGTTCACAACTCCACTAGCAATGCATTAGTGTCCCAGATTTCCCACATCCCCTCCAACACTGATCATTTTCCTTTCTGGTTATATTAGCCATTCTGAGAGACGTGAGGTGGTACCTCAGAGATGCTTTAATTTGCATTTCTCTAATCAATAATGATTTAGGGCAATTTTTCATATGGCTATGGATCACTTTGATTTCCTCATCTGTAAATTGGTTCCTTTGACCATTAGTCAATTGGGGAATGACTTGTCTTTTTTTAAAAAATAAATTGCCTCAGTTCTCTATTATTATTATTATTATTATTTTAGAATTGAGTCCTTTGTCAGAAATATTAGTTGAAAAATTTTTAACCAATTTATTACATTTCTTTTGATCTTGGTTACAGTGCAAAAGCTTTTTTAATCTGATGTAATCAAAACTGTTTAGTTTTTTTTTTGTTGTTGTTGTTTTAGTTTTTGCAAGGCAATGGGGTTAGATGTCTTGCTCAAGGCCACACAGCTAGGTAATTATTAAGTGTCTGAGACCAGATTTGAACTCAGGTACTCCTGAATCCAGGGCTGGTGCTCTATCCACTGCTTCACCTAGCCACCCCATGTAATTTGTTTTTAATAATATTCTCCATCTTTTCCATGGTCATAAACTGCTTCCCTTTCCATAGATCTGAGAGTTTTCTTATAATGTTGTCTATTGTGTATAAATTCTGTACCCATTTTGATCTTATCTTGGTATAGAGTGTAAGATGTTGGCATAATCCAAGTTTATGTCATGCCACCATTCAATTTTCTCAACATTTTTTATCGAAGAGAGAATTTTTATCCCAGAAACCAGACTTGGGGTTTATCAAACATCACATTACTATAATCATTTCCTGCTATCTCTTTTGCAACTGGTCTACTCCACTGAGTCACCACTCTATTTCTTAGCCAATACCAGATAGTTTTGATGACTAATGCTTTTTTATCATTAAATCCCTGAAAATTTTTGACTTTTTTTCTCCATATGAAATTAGTTACAATATTTTCTAACTCATTAAAGTAATTCTTTTTGGAATTTTGATTGACTTGGGCAGTAAATTAGTAGTTTAATTTCGGTAGAATATCCATGAGCAGTTGATATTTTCCCAGTTTTTAAAATCTGATTTTATTTGTGAGAGAAGTGTTTTGTAGTTGTTTTCATAGAGTTTATGAGCCTGCCTTGGCAGGTAGATTCTCAAATATTTCATATTGTCTGAAATTATTTTGAATGGGATTTCTCTTTCTAACTCTTTCTAACGATGGTTATTTTATATCCTGCAATTTTGCTAAAATTGCTAATTGTTTTTAGTAGTTTTTAGATGATTGTTTAGGATTAACTTGGTATAACATCTTGTCATCTGCAAGGAGTGAGAATTTTGATTCATACTTCCAGGCATAATTCCGTCACTTTCTTTGTTTTCCGTCACTTTCTTTGTATTCCTTTATTGCTGAAGCTAACATTTCTTAGACAATATTGAATAGCAGTGGTGATAATGGACATACTTTTTTCACCACTGAACTTGTTGGGAATGCTTCAAGCCTATCACCATTGCATATAATGCTTGTTGATGGTTTCAGATAGATACTGTTTATCATTTTAAGGAACAATGCATTTATTCCTATGGTCTTTAGTGTTTTTAGTAGGAATTTGTGCTGTATTTTGTCAAAGGCTTTTTCAGCATTTATTGAGATAATCATATTTTTTCTGATAGGTTTGTTATTGATATATAGTTAATTAAACTAACTAAGTACACTAAACTAAGTAGTTTTCCTAATATTGTATCAACCCTGCATTCCTGGGATAAATACTGCTTGGTATAATGCATTATTCTAGTGATAACTTGCTGTATTAGCTTTACTAATATTTTATTTAAAATTCTTGCATCTATATTCATTAGAAGGATAAGTCCATGATATTTTTTCTCTGTTTTGACTCTTCCTGGTTTTGGTATTATGGCCATATTGAAATCATAGAAAGAGATAGGCAGAGGTCTGTCCTTGTGTATTTTTCTAAAGAGTTTATATAGAATTGGAACCAATTATTCCTTAAATGTTTTATAGAATTCACTTGTGAATCCATTTGACCCTGGAGATTTTTTCTTAGGGAATTCGATAATGGCTTGTTCAATTTCTTTCTCTGAGATAGGGTTATTTAAATATTTAATTTCTTCTTCATTTAACCTGGGAAGCTTATATTTTTTGTAAATATTCAACCATCTCACTTAGATTATCAAATTTCTTAGCATAGAGTTGGGCAAAATAATTCTGCATTGTTACTTTAATTACCTCCTCCTTGAGTTCACCTTTTTCATTTATGATATTGTTAATTCAGATTTTCCACTTTAGTTTTTTTAATCAAATTAACCAGAAATTAATCAATTTTATTGATTTTTTATAAAACCTACTCTTGGTTTTATTTATTAGTTAAATAGTTTTCTTTATTGTGATTTTATTCATTTCTCCTTTAATTTTTAGAATTTCTAATTTGGTATTTAATTTGGAGTTTGTAATTTGTTCTTTCTTTAATGTTTTAGTTGCAAGTTTAGTTCATTGATTTCCTCTTTTTTTCAATTTATTCATGTAATCATTTAAAGATATCATATATCCCCTGACAGCTGCTTTGAGTGAATCCCATAACTTATGATATGTTGTCTCTTTATTGTCATTATCTTGGACGAAATCATCAGTTCTTTCTATAATTTGTTGTTTGATCCACTCATTCTTTAAAATGAGCTTATTTAGTTTCCAATTAGTTTTATGCCCATCTCTCCATGGCCTGTTACTGCATGTGATTTTTATTACATTTTGATCAGAGCAGGATGTATTCACCATTTCTTCCTTTATGCACTTGATTATTAGGTTTTTTATGCCCTAGTACCTAGTCAATTTGCGTGTAAGTGCCTTGCACTGCAGAAAAAAAGGATATTCCTTTCTATCTCCTTTCAACTTTCTCCAAAGGTCAATCATATCTAGGTTTTCTAACATTGTGTTTACCTCCTTAACTTCCTTCTTGTTAATTTTATGGTTAGAGTTATTTAAATATGAGAGCCGGAGGTCAAGGTCTCTCACCAATAATGTTTCGCTGACTCTGTCTTCCTGTAACTATTTCAACTTCTCTTCTAAGAATTTGAATGTATACCATTGGTGATACATAATTAGTATTGAAATTGCTTCATTGTCTTTAGCACCTTTTAGGAGGATATAGTTTCCTTCCTTATCTCTTTTAATGAAATCTATTTTGCAGTTTCTTTGTCTGAGATAAGGATTGCTACCCTTACTTTTTTTTTTACTTCAACAGAGGCAAAATATATTTTGCCCCAACCTTTTACCTTTACTCTGTATGCATCTCTCTGCTTCAAATGAGTTTCTTGTTAGTAGCCTATTGTAGGATTCTCGTTTTTATTTCACTTTGCTATCCCCTTATGTTCATCCCATTCACATTCAAATTTGTAATTACTAATTCTTTATTGACCTCCCTGGCATCTTCCCCCTCTTCATATTTTCCCCTTTTTTCACTTTATCCATATTCCCCAAGATTTTGTTTCTGAAAATCACCATCTTCAGTGTGTTTGGCCCTTTGTATCCTCTCCCTTTTCCACTTTCCTTTTTTCATCTTCTTGCTTCAGTTAGTTACTCCTTTCCTCCCTATCCCCCTTTCCCCTTTTAATCTTATAATGTAAGAAAAGTTTCTCAATTTATCTGAGTGTGTGGATGTTAACTTGAGGCCTTATCCCTTATCTGATAAATGTGAGATTCAAGTGGTCCTTAGTTCTTCCTTTTGTCCTCTCCATTGCAAAAGATCCTTTGTACCTCTTAATACAATGTGATTCATGCCATTCATGCCTCCATCTTCTTGTCTCTTTACTGCCTGTTTTTCAGGCAATATTGTTTTTTAATTCATTATATCAGAGTCATGGATAAGTCATGAGTGTCCATCACTTCTGGCTAAGTATATTTTCTCTAATAGAGTTACAATTCTCAAGTTATGAGAATCCTTTTCCCAGGTGGGGATATAGCCAGTTTCATCTTATTGGATAGCATTTCTTTTTTACCTTTAACCTTTTTTTCAACCTTTTCATGTGTCTTTAGACTCTCCTGCTTGATGTCCGAATTTTCTATTTAGCTCTGGTCTTTTTATCAAGAAGAGTTGGAAGTCTCCTATTTCATTAAATGCCCATCTTTTTTCCTGGAAGAGAAACCTTAGTTTTGCTGGATAGAGTATTCTTAGTTTCATTCCAAACTCCCTTACTCTTTGGAATATCACATTTCAGGCCCTTCAATCCCTTAATATTGATGCATACAAGCCCTATAGAATCATTCATGCGGTCACTTGGTATCTAAATTGTTTTTTTTCCCATCTGCTTGCAGGATTTTCTCTTTTATTTGATAGTTCTGGAATTTGGCCACAATATTCCTTTTCATTTTAATTTTAGGATCCCTTTCAGAGGGGATCAATGTAATCTATCTTGTCCTCTGGTTCCATGATATCAGGGCACTTTACCTTCACTAACTCCTGCAATATAAAGTCCAGGATGTTTTTCTCTTCAATGTTTTCAAAAAGCAATGATTTTTGTGTTGTCTCTTCTGGATCTATTCTCAAGGTTAGTGATTTTGTTGATGAGGTGTTTTACATTTTCTTATATTTAAAAAAAAGTTTTTTGGTTTTGTTTAACAGATTCTTTTTGTCTCATGAAGTCATTAATTTCCACAAATTCCATTCTTTTTTAGAGAAAATTTTTCTTTTACCTTTTGCAATTCCTTTTTCACTTGGCCATTGGTCAATTCCAATTTTGATGGAGTTTTCCCTTTGCTCAATTGTAGTTTTGAGAGAATTATTTACTTTTTGCATCTGCTCCACTGAGGATTTGAGAGAATAATTTTCTTTTTTTATTTGTCCAATAGCATTTTCCAAGAATATTTTTTCTTGTTGTGAGATGCTAATTTTCTCTTGCAAGGCGTTAATTTTCCCTTGAGTTTCTTTTCCAAATTTTTCCAATTGATTTTTAAACTCCTTCCTTATTTCTTCTAGGAAATCTTTCTGGACCAGAGAGCAATTCATATTCTCCTCAGAAGTTCTAGAACTCTCTTGGTTAGATCTATTTCTTCAAAGAGTTTTCAATTGGATGGCCAGTAGGGGTTACAGGTTCCTTTCTGTGGAGTGACTGTGGTCTTTATTTGAGGCACTCTCCCCTAGGCCTGATGGGGTTGAGGGGCACTGCAGGGTCTGAATTATCCTTGAACATGTGTGCTGCACCCTGATCCAAGAACATTAATTTTCCTATTCAGCTTTGGGAGCTCTGCTGCCCATGCCTGAGCCTACAGGGGGAGGGGGCAAGGGTTGTTACTGTGTTTGTTCTGGGAAGAGGGCTCAGTTGAAATTATGTAGCACACAACCCTGAGCCAAACTGATTGATGTCCCGCCACACTGAGCAACTCTCTGTCCTGGAACTTTCCCTATAGCCACGATGGGACTCCCCAGACCTCTGCTCCCACTGCTAAAGTCTCTGTGGCTAAGGTTGGTCTTCTGGCTTCACCCAGCTGCTGCCCCTTGGGCTGGCTTTCTGCTATCTGCTCCCGGTTCACCCATGCTCTCCTGAGGAAGACTTTGTTGGTAGATTTTATTCTCCTATCTTCTCTTTCTGCTTTTGTCAATCAAAATTCTGTTAAGAGGTTTCTTTCATATTATTTCTTATGGGAAACCAGGAGACCTTAGTACAGTGCCTGTCTTTTTGGCCAGAAGTCCCCTAGGGGATTTATCTTCTTCTTGGTATGTGTTTTGAGCTTCCTTAACACCATAGTGAAATTCTCTGTTAGATTATTTTTTCTTTTGTTTGCTCTTTTATCTACCCTATGACTTGATTTCAATTCTTCATTAAAGTAGTTCTTTATTAAAGTAGAGCTCACCATGCTGAATTTATGGTGTTTTATGTAACTTTTTTCAGAGATAATTCTCTGATATAAGTATGATCTAAAGAAATGTATGTTTGCTTCTCTCCTGGCCTGTGCACTCATCTGTGAATAATCACAAACACTCCTTTCTGCTATAAACCTGTGAGGAGGGTCCACACTCCACCATAGCCCTAAGATTTGGTGTTCTAGTACTCCTCCTGACTGTCACCCATGACTATGACCAGGATCAGAGTAGGGACAAAGTAATACCATCTTGCCTCAGTTCTAGCAAACAAACCACCAGACCTTCCTTTTGACACATTCTTGATCCCCTTATGGACTCTGGGTTGAGATCTCTGGAAGTTGTTCCTGTAGCTCTTGTTTCTGTTTTGTTGCTTCTGCTTGTCCTTCATTCTTTTTTTTAATTGACATTTTATTTTTCCAGACATATGTTATGAAACTTTTTCAAAATTTATCCATATGAATATGTATTTTTCAGTTACATAATTTTCCATCCACCTCCCCTCAATGGTAAACAATCAGGCAAATCTTATACATATAAATTTGTTTTGAACATGATTACAGATCACAGTCATTTTCCATATGAGGAACCAGATTAAGGGAAAAGAAAGAAAATCATGGGATAGGAAAGAAATGTATAAGAATATTTTTTATAAAAAGTGAATGGAGTGTTCATCTTATTCTGAAGGGTTTTTCATTTCATTTTGTTTTGTTTTTCCTATTCTGGATGGGGGTAGTATTGTTCATAGCTTGTCAGATAGGGTTGTCCTAGCTATCTGAATTATTGAGAGCTTGCATTCAGGTTGAACAACTCACAATGTTGTTGTTAAAGTGCAAAATATTCTCTTGGTTCTACTCCCTTCACTCACATTCAGATCCTGTAATTCATTCTATGTTTTTCTGTAATTTTACCATTCATGGTTTCTTATAAAACGATAGTATTTTATAACATTCATATACCTTAACTTGTTCACCCATTCCCCTCTTGATGGGTATCTCCTCAATTTGCAAATCTTTGCTACTACAAAAAGAGTAGCTATGATTGTTTTGTAACATGTGGGACTTCCCTAATTTTTAATGATTTCTTCTGTATATAGGCCCAGTATTGGAATTGTTGGATCAAAGGCTATGATCATTTTTATTGCTCTTTGGGCATAGTTCCATGTTGCTCTTCAGAATGGTTGAGTCAGTTCACAACTCCACAAACCATTCATTAATGTCTCAATCCACCCACAACCTCTCCCACATTGATCATTTCCCCCTTTTCTAATCTTAGCTAATCTGATAGGTATGAGGTAATACCTTAAACTTGTTTTACTTTGCATACCCCTATCAATAATGATTTAGAGCATTTTCATATGATTATACATAGCTTTAATTTCTTCTTTTGAAAACTGTCAGTTCACATCCTTTGACCATTTATCAGTTGATAAATGACTTGTAATCTTATAAAGTTGCTTCCATTCTCTCTATATATTTTAGAAATGAAATTTTATCAGAACCCCTAACTGGTAAAATTGTTTCCCAACTTTCTGTTTTCCTTCTAATTTTGGCAGCATTGATTTTATTAGTGCAAAATCTTTTTAATTTAATATCATCAAAACCATCCATTTTGCAATTTATAATGTACTCTATTTTTTGCTTGGTCATAAATTTCAATCCTTTCCATAGATCTGACAGATATATTATTTCTTGGTCCATTAATTTATCTATGTTTTCTCAATTTATGACTAAATCCTCTACCCATTTTGACCTTATTTGGGTATAGGGTGTGACATATGGATCTATACCAACTTTTTGCCATACTGTTTTCCAGTTTTCCAAACAATTTTTTTCTCAAATAATGAGTTCTTATCCCAGAAGTTAATGTCTTTGAATTTGTTAAACAATAGATTATTATAGTCATTTTACTAGTTTCTTTAGAACTTATCTTAATCTACTGATCCATTACTCTATTTCTTAAACAATTACTAGAGGGTTTTGATAATTGTCCCTTTATAGTATAGCTTTAGAGCCATTAGAAATAGGCCATGTTCTTTAATTTATTTTTCATCAGTTTCCTTGCCTTTCTTGACCTTTTGTTGCTCCTGATGAATTTTGTGATTATTTTTTCTAACTCAGTAAAATAATTATTTGGTATTTTGATTGGTATGGTACTGAATAAGTAATTTAATTTGGGCAGAGCTGTCCTTTTGATTATTTTAGCTCAGACTTACCATGGCAATTGACATTTTTCCTATGGTTTAGATCTGATTTTATTTCTCTGATTTATTTCTGTGTCATGATTATGTCCATACAGTTTCTGGGTTTATGATTGGAGGTACAATTCCAAGTACTTAATGTTGTCTACAGTTACTTTAAAAGGAATTTCACTTGCTCTTGGGATTTGGTGTTGATATAAAGAAATGATGATAATTTATGTCGGTTTATTTTATATCCTACTACTTTGATGAATTTGCTAATTGCTTCAAATTGTTTTTTAGTTTATTTTCTCGGGTTCTCTAAGTCTACCATCATTTTATCTGCAAAGAGTGAAAACTTTGCTTCATCATTGCTAGTTCTGATTCCTACAATTTCTTTTTCTTCTCTTATCACTAATATTAACATATTTAATACTCTAATGAATACCAATAGGGATAATGGGCATCTTTGCTTCACCTCTGATTTTATTTGAAATTATTCTAGCTTTTTTAAATTACATATAATATTTGTTAATGGTTTTTGATAGATACTACTTGTTATTTTAAGGATAACTCCATTTATTCTTATACTTTCTAGAATTTTTAATAGGAATGGATGTTGTATTTGGTCAAAGACTTTTTCTATTGAGATAATTATATTACTTCTTATATTGAGTGTCTTACTAATATTGAACCATCCTTTCTTACCTGGTATAAATCCTACCTGCTTATGGTGTTTTATCCTAGTATTAAATTGCTGTAATCTCTTTACTAATTTTTTTAAGATTGTTGCATCAATGTTCATTAGGGAAATTAGACTATAATTTTCTTTGCCTTGGTTATTTCTGGTTAAGGTATCAGAACCATATTGGTGTCACAAAATGAATTTGGCAGAACTCATTCTTGTCCTTCATTCTTTTTTTAGAAGTTAAGCAATTTATTTGGAAGTAAGTGATGGGAAATTAAAATTCAGAGCTTTCTAACTCCAGTCCATCTCTCTTTGTCCTCTCTAGTCCATGTTTCTTTTTTTTTCCATGCTTACAATTTTTTTGTTTATTTATTTTATATTATTACAGTAATCTTGTTGCTAGAGTAATCATAACCCTCCCCAAATGAGAAACCTTAAGAATAGCGAGAGAAAAAAAAAGTGTACTTCACTCTGTTTCCAGATTCCAATGGCTCTGTCTCTGTGATGAGTTACCTTCCCCATCATAGCAATCAGATAAGTTGTTTCATTATTTTTCCCCCATTTGCTAACATTAGCTGTATTTTCCTCCACTCTATTCCACCCCACTCTCATCTATTCCATTTCTAACACCTTTCATCCTATCCCTGTTCAGAAGTGTGTTGTATCTGACTCCCCTTTCCCATGATCTTCCCTCTCTTTTATCACCTACTCCCCTTCCCTTCCCCCCATCCCTCTCCTATCTTTTTTCTCTAGGGTAATATAGATTTCTGTACCTTATTAAGTGTGTATGTTATACTCTGAGCCAATTCTGAGGAGAATGAAGACTCACTCATTCTACCTCACCTTCCCCTATTCCATTCCATTGAAAAAAGCTTTTTCTTGACTTTTATGTGAAATATCTTATCCCCTTCTTACTCTCTTTTCTCTTCCTCCCAGGACTTTCCTTCATCCACCATTGACTCCATATTTTTGCCATATTATACTATTATATTCAGCTCCTTCCTGTGCCTTGTCTATATATGCTCCTTCTAATTGCTCTTATGAATGAGAAAGTTAATATGAGTTATCAGTATCTTCTCCCCATGCTGGAATACAAACAGTTCAATATCACTGAGTTTCTCATAATTAATCTTTCTCATCTATCCCCTTTATGGTTCACCTGAATCCTCAACTTGAAGATCAAACTTTCTGTTCAGCTCTGGTTGTTTCAATAGGAAAGTTTGAAAGTCTTCTGCTTCATTGAAATTCCATCTTTTCCCCTGAAAGGGGATGTTCAGTGTTGCTGGGTACTTGATTCTCAGTTGTAAACCATGATCTTTTGACTTCCAGAATATCATATTCCAAGTCCTATTAGCCCTTAATGTAGATGCTGCCAGATCCTGTATAATCCTGTCTATAGAGCCACCATAGTTGAATTGCTTGTTTCTGGCAGCTTTAATATTTTCTCTTTGATTTAGGAGTTTTGGGATTTGGTTATAATGTTCTTAGAAGTTTTTCTTTGGGGATCTCTTTCAGGAAGTGTTTGGCAAATGTCCTATATTTCTATTTTACTCTCTGCTTCTAGAATTTCAGGGCAATTTTGTTGTATTATTTCTTGAAAAATGGAGCCCAGGCTCTTTTTCTGGTCATGAATTTCAGGTAGCTCATTAATTTTTAAGTTGTCTGTTCTGGATCTGTTTTCAAGGTCAGTTGTTTCTCCAATGAAATATTTCACATTTTCTTTTAATTTTTTTGTATAGTTTTATTTCTTCCTGAGTTCTCACAAAGTGATTAGTTTCCTTTTACTTCCATTCTGCATTTGAAGGAGTTATTTTATTCTAAAAACTTTATTTATTTCCTTTTCCAGCAGGCTGATTCTGCTTTTTAAGGCATTCTTCTCCTCATTTGCCTTTGGTGTTGCTTTTTCCACTTGGCCTAAAGTGCTTTTTAACATATTCTTTTCTTCAGTATTTTTTTTTGTATTTATTTTATCAAGTTGCTGATTTGGTTTTAATGATTTATCTGCATTGCTCTCATTTCTCCTCCCAATTTTTCTTCTACTTCTCTTAATTGATTTTCAAAGTCTTTTTTGAACTCATCCACACACTGAGCCCATTTCCTATTTCTCTTGGAGATTTTGGATACAAAAGCTTCAATTATGTCACCATCTGAGTATGCATTTTGGTCCTCTATGGGACCAAAGTAATTTCCTATGGCCTGATTCTTTTATTTTCCCTGTTGTTTGCTCATTTCCTCAGCCTATGACTGATTTCCCACACTTACAAGGCTTTAGGGGTTTTGGGGGACAACCCACAGGGATCTTAATTCTTCCAAGGTCTTATGGGAGGCTTTCTTGCCTGTGTTCAGGCCTTCCCCTCTGCCCTGGACCTGTGAGGATGGTCTCTGTTCAGCTTCGGTGATTGGGAGCCCAAATTGCAACCTGAACCTGAGTGTGGGCAAACAGCTGCATCCTTCCCCAAGTAGAGCATAGAGATCTCTGCAGTCTTCCTTGACACCCTTACCATGTATGGGCTGAGAGCTCTGGATGTGCTGGGTGACTCTGCTGACTCCCACAGCAGGTTCTCACTGAGGCTGAAGCTTTGCTCTGTACTCACTCTGGTGCAGTAGAGTTCTCTCACCACTCCTTCTAGCTGTTCCTAATAGTTAAATTTCCCCCTCTTCCACTGATCCAGGTGCCCAGCCCAGCTGTGCTGTGCTAAAGCTGTAGTCACACTGCAGCTTTTTCCAAGCCCTGGTCCCAATGGAACAGACCTGTGTTAGAGATTTTCTAAGTTTGTCTTGGACTGTGAAATTGTATCACGTGGTCTTTCTGTGTGTTCTGCCCCTCTAGAATTTGGCTAGTCATAATTTTATGACTTTTGGGGTATGTTGGGGAATGAGTTTCCAGCACACCACCATTTTCCTTTCATCCCCTTGGCCTTCATTCTTTAAGAAGACCATGACATCAGGGAGATGATGTCATGACATACAAGTGAGGAGTTACTATGAAAATTCTGCTGATTTGTGCCTCCTAAGGTCTGCTCTTGGTTTACTGGGATCAGGGCTTTGATAGTGACATTTTTGCTGCACTGTGCTCCACTCTCACCCAGGTGCAACAGACCTTTCTTGCTGACTAACTGTCTGTGATATCTTTTTCTAACTTCTTTCACAATAGTAGGCCCAAAGTAGGCACTTCAAAGAATTATTCATTGAATTGTATTAAAATAGCTTTGGTTCATGAAGATTGAATCATGTAGCTCAGTTTTATATTTTTCACTAAGATTTGGTATTCCACACACAGAAACCTTACTTTTATAAGGTTAAATATTTGGATATATTGAAACATTATTCTCAGTAAAACTTGCTAAAATATCTTTCAAAAAGTTTAGCTTCTTTTTCTTTTTTCCCCTTAATTGGGGGTGAGGGTAAGAGTAGAGAAAAGAAACAATTATATTGAAAATAATAAATTATCTCTCCTCCCCTTTAGTCCTCCTCTTCCTTTCCCTTCTCTACAAAAGAGACATATGAAGTTTTCCCTTTTCATACAGTTGTTTGCTCTTCTTTTAAAATGAGAAAGGAAGCAGGGCAAATAAATTTAGGTAACTTGTAAAGAAACATATAAAAAAGTTCACATGTTAGAAAAAACCTGTAGTCAAAGCCAGGTTCAAAGTCGAACACTACCATGCCAAACTGCCAAAGCTGAAATCCAGTCAGCACCATTCATAAAGCAATATGCTTCCCAAGAGAGGTCAAGACTTTTAACAACTCAATCACTTCAAATTTCAACACAGTGATGTGTTTGCAGTTGCTCATCTTTATTAGGTAAATAATGTCAATACCTTAAACTGACTCAAATTCCAATGCAAAGTGGCATTTACCTGAACTAATTGATATATTTGAGAGTTAACCTGAATGAAATGATTCGAGCTACTTGGGATTGTGTCTTCTTTCCTATGATGATACTGAGGAGATAGAATAGTGAAGTTTTTAAATATTTTGAGAATGGTGGAAGATCACAAAAATTTGCAATTTTGAAGTTCTTTAGATGATTATCATGAGTTTAAATATTACAATATCAAGATTATGGTATTTTTGTCATTTTTATAATTATTGTTTTGGTGAACTAAGATTGAGTATCTGGTCTGTGATTTCAGTGATCTAGGGGACTTATAACATTTAAACTTTTATCAATGACTAAGATCAATCAATTGAAAACAATTTCAAATCTTAGAAAATTTTCTGGTGGTAGTGATAGATCAGCTGACTTATTTAGGCTCACATAACCAACATGTCACTTATCTAACAAATGTATCTGAGCAATATGTATCGTAGCTAGCAAAACCATAGTGAAGATAGACTTAATAGCTAGAATGGAGACAGATGACCTTAGAGAAATTTATAAATACTTATTTTTTCAATATAAACAGATAATTTCATTTAATTGTCCCAGGAACTAATTAGAACTGGAAGAGGCAAGGGTTTTTAGTCTCATTTTTTTAGTTTATTTTAACAGTTGTTGATTATAGTGGGATAGGGAGGGAAGGCACCTCTTAATATTTATTTTAATCCAATTCTCAATTATACCTCTGAACTCATTAATTGGATGTCTCCTAAATGATGAAGATGATAACTATCTATTTCTACCCATTCTGTGAAATTCTTCAAGACTCTTCCATGAGATCAACAGATGAGGATCCAAGCAAAATGTTGAGTGACTTCCTTGGTTTTTCCTGATATCCTGAGTTGTCTAATTCTCTACCAGTCAATGCTTTCCCTCTCTATGTGAACATACCATCTTCTCTTTCTAGAATACATTTCATGAAAATATTCTATATTTCTGTTCTTCAGCAATTCTCCTTTGTTATAACATATAGGCTACTCATGCTTGCCATGTAGGTCTTTACCACTGCTTTCTTTCCTTCCTTCCTTCCTTCCTTCCTTCCTTCCTTCCTTCCTTCCTTCCTTCCTTTTTCTTTCTTTCTTTCTTTCTTTCTTTCTTTCTTTCTTTCTTTCTTTCTTTCTTTCTTTCCTCAGAGTAATGTTAATTTCTGATATGTCACTTGATTTTGTTGCATCAGGTTACATTGTATATTAGAGCAACTAGGTGGTACAGTGGATAGAACCCTGACTTTGGAGTCAGAAGGATAGGAGTTTGAATACAGTGTCAGACACTTGCTACTTACTAACTGTGTGACCTTGGGCAAGTCACTTAACTCTTATTGCCTCACATCAATGGCCATTTCCTATCTTCCTGATTGATATCTGGTCATTGGACTCAGAAGACTATGGAGGAGAAAGTGAAGCTGTCAACTTAGAATAGCATCCCCTCACTCAAATTTAATATATGGGCTTATCAAGACATAAACTCCCTGATGCCATGTCTTCTGAGAATGAAGGACAAACATTGTCTTCACTATATAAAAATAATAGCTATCTGTTATTCTGTGTGTAGAGGGCTTGGCCAGAAGACTGGCAGTCCTGAATACAAATCTGTCCACAAATACACACAAGCTCTGTGATTTTGAGCAAGTCACTTGACCTATATTTGCCTTAACCACTGGAGAAGAAAATAACAAGCCACTCCAAGACTTCTGGAGCAGAGCCAAGATAGCAAGACATTCCAATATTTTTTCTAGGAAAGTTCTATGTAATCACAAACAGTTGAAGATGACCCAAACTGAATAAGATCGACAACAATATTACAGCTAATATTTATAAAATAAGCAAAATATATCAAGTAAAATATGCCACTGTAAAACTATAGTAATCTTCATAATGATGTGGAGGGATGGATTCAATTATTATCTTGATTTTACAGATGGGGAAACTGGGGCAGATAGAAATTAAGTGACTTGTGAAGATCACTCAACTTGTAAGTCTCTGAAGATGAATCTAAGTCTTTTTGATTTCAGATTAGTACACTATTTCCATGCCATCTATCCTCCTAATGACCACCTCATATCCACTATGCCACTTATCCTCCTAGCGACATCATATCCACTGTACCATCTATCATCCTAATGATCACATCATATCCACTGTGGCACTTACCCTCCTAATGGCCATATCATATCCACTATACATTACTAAAAATCAATGAGCTTGGCTTTTATTTTTTTAAAAATTATTACAACTTCATCTAATTGTTCATACAGTTGTATTGTTTATAACTTGAAATAACTAGTTATACAGGTTTGTGAATAATAGGTTCCAGTTCCTTGGATAACTTTGTCTCGCTAGATGGAATTACCTGTCTAATATTTTGGCTTTAATTTTTCCTGGTGTGGGAGTACTAACAGAGCTGAGGGCCAATCTCATTAGAGTTTTCCCAAAGGAAGAACTTTGCCTTTAATTCTTCTCTGTCCCTTGCTCTACCTCGATATCCTAAGAAAAGGGTCTTTACTAACAGAGAACTGGGGATATAAACATATGGAATAACTTTGTTATCTATACTGTGTTATTTGACTGCAGATGACTTTTTCTTAGTAAAGTTAAAAGCTTCTCAAATTTAAGGATATTAGATTAAGGTCAATAAAGTCGCATATTAGTGAAATGCAATTCTCCTTAGATCTGAAAAGACACACATTTACTCACACATACACTTATACATACATACATACATACATACATACATACAGAAAAATTTTCTCAAAATTTGGATTTGAAAGATAGCTCTAAGAACAATTGTACCACATAAATTGTTTGTTGACTGCCTGTTATTTTTATAATCTATGATCCTATTCTAAGATTCTTAAGGAGTAGAAAACATTCTCTCTCTACTACTTTACTCAATTTTCTATTAAACTTAGTCACTAGCCAGAAGAACTTAGGTGTCATCACTATAATAAAGTGCTTTGTGAGTACATTTCAGCAGCCAGGAATGGACTGGAAGGACTGTGTGGTAAGAAAACTTTATATAGATAGAACCCAACAAATAGCTTCCCTTGCATTTACACAACCATGAGTCAGGTGTGGATGGTTAGAGAATTAGACTAGTTCCAATGTTTCTTTACTCTGTTTTGCAACTTACACTGTCTTTAGGATTCTTTCCTTAAACTGAGTACATAGGAAAATAGTAAATGAGCCAGGGATATTTAGGATGGAAAAGAGAAGACTCAAGGATAATAAGTTACTGTCATCCCATGCTTGAAAGGCATAGGTAGAAAAGTTTCATATTGCTCCATTAGGCCTAAGAGGGCAGAAGCAGGAGTAAAAGAGTGAAAGTTTCAGAGGCAAAATTCATCTTGATGTTTGAAAAATCTTCCTTAGTTACATAATTTCATAATTGGAGCCTGTTAAAAGTAAATTTGTCTGTCTTGGAGCAGGGATTGATTCATTTTTGTGTATATAAATTTCTTTTCTTAGAACAATGCACATAATACGGAATTAATAAATGCTTCTTTATTGATAGGTAGATTGCTGTACTTTTGTTTTAAACAAAGTAGTTTCCTTGCTTTTCATGAACATGCCTCTTGTATTTTTTTTTGTCAATGTCTTTGGGCACATCATATATATTTCAAATATCTTCCATAGTATAGAAACTTTGTTACTGAGGAAGGTATTCAGGGAATATTTAAAATGGAATATTAATTCACATTCTGATTAATGTGCTAAATTAGAAGACATGTACTTGCTTATTGATCCAGCACTTTTACACGAGAGTTAGAGGAAAGGGCACAACTCCAGAGAGCTTCTTAAAATCATTTATTGCAAGTTCATTAGATGTTCAAACTCTTGACCTAGAAATAGGTGGAATTCGAACCATCCAGATGTTGAGGTAATAGGGCAGCTAACTCATGGGCATTCAAAGAACATTACTGTGTTTGAAACATTCATTGAATTTGTTTTGTGGCTGTTTCCCTCTTGTTCTATAAACCTCTTGTTAATAAAAAAAAAATACATGACTAGCAAAGTATTTAAAGAAAAATGTTCCTTTAGAAAGATACATTCATGGGGCAATTCCAAGCAAATTGATTTGTTTCTTTAGGGCATAGTGGATGAAATCACATACTGATCTGGAGAGTCTTGCAAGCTCACACACATAACATATATATGTATATGCCAATGAAAGAAAGAACTATTTCATTGAGCTTTATGTACACTTTTTTAGTTGTCACTTTTTTGTAGTTGGCAAATATTTTTTAAGGCAAAAAGAAATTTTATCTTAATCATACTGTGAAAAATGAAAAGAAAAAAGTTGAATTTTATTTCACAGTTGTTAAAATAATACTTGTCATTTTCCTAAGATTCATTTGAAGCAGATTTTTTAAGTTTATAATTTAATTGCTTTGAATTGAAAGAGTAATAAAAATACAAAATGTTTGGACTCTGAATGTTGGAAAATAAAGAAAATTTCTACAGCATTGTCTTAAAATTTTATTGATAATTGCTTCAGATATCTGTGGGAAAACTTTTTTTAACCTGTTAAAAAGCAAAGATGACCCATAACAATAGACATATGTAGCAACTGGTAGCATTTTTGAGTACCTAATGTTAACCCAGCACTCTGTTTTATTGGGAGTATAAAAGAAATGGATTAATAGTTTCTTCCTTCAAGGAGAAACCAAACTCTTCCATATCTCTTAGGTCCCTTATTACTGCAGAAACCAGCATAATCATCTTAGTCCCTTATGCTTAAAACTTTGTTGTTGGCCAAGATTCCTCCATCTCTCACCTCACTCCCTATATTCATTTGTTGCCAAAATCTATTGATTTTATTTTTGGAACATCTACTGATTATACCCCTTCTGGCATTGCCACCATTTTGTGGAAGGTCCTTCTCACCTCATGCCTGGTTTATTGTAAATGGAAAAAATCTTGCTGATGATTCTGCCTGCCTCAAATCTTTCTTCTCTTGTATATATTCTCCATTCATCCACTAAAATGATTTTCCTAAAGTTCTTATCCAATCGTGTTCCTGATAATAGATAAACTCTAGTGGCTTTCTAATACCTCCAGCAGAAAGTACTCTGTTTGGCATTCAGAACCCTTTAACCTTCTTTCTACCTTTTTTATAGTCTTCTTAGACATAATTCCCCAACCACTTCACTATAGTGACACCATCTTCCTGGATTTTCCATGAATAACATGCTCTATCTCTAATCTCTAATCATTCTTTCTGATTGTTCCACAGGTGTGGAACACTTCCACCTCCATTTTATTCTATTGGTCTGTAGTTTATTGCAAGTTCTAACTAAAATGTTTCTTTTTTGTAGAAAACCTTCCCTAGTACCTCTTAATTTCAATACTACCTTTCTTATTTTTTTCCTGAATATAACTTTCTTTGTATATATATTTTTATCTTATTTCCCTAGTGAGATTAAAAGCACCTTGAGGACAGAGACTGTCTTTTGCCTTCTTTGTATTTTCTCAGCATTTTAGGGTGTTGCAGGTAATTCAAAAATGTTTCTTGGGGAGAGAGGTTGTCTTAACTTACACATGAATTGGACTTAACAAGGGAAGAATTGCCTAAAGTTGTCTGTCTTATTCTCTCTTCCAGAATCACTGAAGTCCAATCGTAGGAAAAAAAAATTCAGTATGACTAGCTATGGCCTGGAATGAAGTGGATGAGACTGATGTCTTTGATGTCTGACCCAAGTTCTTAATGATTCCCAATGCTTCAACAGCCTTCATAGATATTATAACAAATTGCCTTCATCTACTCAACCTCCAGGGAAAATTGTTACATGCTTGCTATAGACATTCCCCAAAGTCACCAATGGAATTGAGTTAAACTACTTGATCTCAGCCTAATTCAGTCAATCTGTGAAGATGTTGCACATGCTTCAGTTTATTAGACCCACAGTTGAAAGCTGAGTGAAGGTAAATACCAAAAGCGAATGAAAAACCTTGAGAGGAATTCAACAAGTTCTCAAGCCACACACCTTAATCCTCCCTGAATACCCCAACATCCTTTCATAATAAATCATTAAGTTGTTGTCAAATGTGACAAATTGTACTTTCATTTGCCCCTCTTGGAATTTTAATGACTATATGATTGTGTTCAGGATGACACTTATTCTAGTTTTCTCTACAAATAACTCATCCAGAGATATGTTATTCTCTGAAATTGGCCAACTGCACATAGAAATTCATTCTATTTCCCAAGGAGCTAACTTTGGATTTGGAGGTTCAGGCTTTTTGAAGTATTATTGATGAGACTTCTGGGGCAGAGTCAATATCGGGCATGAAGCTAACACGCTTCCAGGGCCTTTCCTTACCAAAGATAAATGAAGCCTCTACTCTGACACTCACACTACAGATCCAACCAAGAAAAAGAGAAGATTCAAAGAAGTTTTCAACTGCAGACATCATGTATGATTTTTGTTGAAGTTCTGTCTCTTTGGGGGAAAAGGGGAAGAAAAGTCTGGGGGTAAGCCAGCAAGAGGCTTTTAGCCACAGTTTAATCCAGGTCCTGACAACTTAATAATAACAGAGGTCCCAGCAGCTGGATAGCAAGTCAGCAGGGAGGATTCCAACCCCAAACAAAGTCTTAACCCAGAAATACTGGCATAAAAGACAGTATTGTGTCAGGAACAATACTCTGTTAAGTCAGAACTTGGACATTAAGGTGGGGAAAAAACAAAAACAAAAAACCTCAGCAAAGACAAGGCCTGGACTGCATAAGCAGCATCTTGGCCAAAAACAAGCAAGGGATCAGACTCCAGCCCCAACATAATAAAAGTTTGGAGCTATAATCCATATACCCCAGGAATAGAACTACAACAACAAAGATGAGCAAAAAAAAATAAAAGAGAGCTCACTATAGAAAAATAATTCACAGATAATGATGACAGCAATGCCTTGTCTGAAGAAGAAAGCTGTGAAACATCACTCACAGGAGAAGTAGCAAAACAGTTTATAAACTGGACTGAAATACAAAAGCTCATCAAAGAGCTTAAAAACAAATTTAAAAATGAAAGAAGAGAGAAAGAAGAAAAATGGAAAAAAAGAAAGTCATACAGAAAAATTGTGACAAGTTGACCAGAGAGCTCAACAACTTTTAAAAGGAAACATGAAAGGTAACTGAAGAAAATAAAATCCTAAAAACTAAAATTGAACAGTTAGAAATCAATGAACCTACAAGACTACAAGATTCCATCACACAAAATAAAAAGGCTGGAAAAAAATGAAGAAAATATAAAGTACCTTCTAGGGAAACCGAATGAACTGGAAAACATATCCAGGAAAGATAATCTATGAATCACTGGATTCCTTGAAAGCCTGGACCAACATAAAAACCTGGAAAACTTCATGCAAGAAATCACAAGGAAAAACTGCCCCAATCTACTAGAACAAGATAGCAATATAACAATTGAAAGAATCCACAGAAGCCCTCCAGAAAGAGACCCCTGGATAAAAAGTCTAAGGGTTGTAATAGCCAAATTCCAGCAACCTCAAAGAGAATATTGCTAACAGCAAAAAGAAAACAATTCTAATACAAAGGGAAAACAATCAGACTAACACAGTACCTATCAACCTCAACACTGAAGGATCAGAAGACCTGGAATAAAATATTTCAGAGAGCTAAGAACCTGGGATTACAACCTACCCTGCAAAATCCAGTTTATATTGTCAGGGAAAAAGAGGTATTATTGATGATCAAAAATTGTCACTAGCTTGATGGAATAAAGATAATGAATGGACTTCATGTCTTTTCTTTGTAATCAGAACAAAAACAAAGGGAAAACTCATAATCCTGGAATTACATAAAAAGAAATTCTTTCTGACTCTCCTCCATCATCAGGGACTACAATAGATTTATCATGTATAGATCCATTTCTATGTATATGTAGAAGGATTGGAGAAATGAGAAATAAAGGAGCATAAGTAAAGGAAATTATACCTAATAAATAACTTTGAAATAAAATTATATTCTATACTCTGAAAGGATATATAAGGAACTAAAAACGAAAATTGATGACTGCAGAACAATGATCTGGATGTAGCAATGGTGAACAAGGAATTTTTGGATTGTAGGTAAAAAGTGAACTTTAATGGAAATATCAAGGTGGGTATATTGATAGCTTTGGATTAAAGCAAAAAATGAAAATCACATTGACTGAAATGTTAAATTATATCAGGAAGTTGTTGATAATAGAGTAGGAGTTTCAAAAAGACCTAGTAGACTGCATTGAACTATCATTGAAGAGATCTGGAGAGAGACATGGCATAACTAGGAGAGTAAGGATAGAGCTTGGAAGGATATATTATGTGCATATTAATATTCACTTAAATTTCAAAAGAGGTGGTTGAGGTGTGAAATGTTCTCTCATTCAGATGATGACTATTAGAGTTGCATGTTATTGCATGTTACTGTAGCATCATGTATGATTATTTTTATTATCATCAATTAAAGTCACTTTAAGAATTGGATAAAACTGAAAAAATGACAGAATAACAAAAATAGATTTTGAGAAAAATAATGTAAGTTCATCTCCTGACTCTGTTCTAATAACACACATATCTATATCCATATCTATCTCTGTCTCTATATCTCTCTATCTCTGTCTCTGTCTCTGTCTCTATCTCTATCTATAATCTAATCTATATCTATCTATGTTTGCTTACCTCTTTCAGTAATCTGAAGAAAATAAATTTTCCATAAAGATAGAACTGAAGATGACATAGAATTATGAACATTCCCCAGTCTAGGAAAAGGAGAATAAAATAAGTTGAGTAAAGGACAATTCTTCATGAACATATTCTTTTCATAAGATATAATAACAAAGGTTCTTTTACTTTCATCTAGCACCTGGATTCTAAACATTCATCCCATTCTGCACTGAAGGAGGTACCCTATCTCTTGAAAATTCTTATGGGAATAGGTTGGTGCCACAGTGGCTAGAGCACTGGCCCTGGAGTCAGGATGACCTGAGTTCCAAACCAGACTCAGACACTTAATAATTGCCTAGTTCTGTGTCCTTTGGCAAGTCACTTAATGCCATAGCCTTGAAAAACCAAACAAATAAAACAACAACAAAGGTCCTTATAAGCATGGGAAGATAGGTTCTTTTGGACTCAGAGGGAGCATACTCTGTTGCACTACTAGTAACCTTACATGGGTTAAAAATATAGCTGTTTTGAAGCTTTCTGGTACTTCCAAGAAAGTAATATTATATAATCTCTATAAATACCTTCTAACACAAAAGGGTTTTATTATGAAGGAAAGGCTTAACCCATTAACTAAATCTAAATAAATTTGAAAAGAAATTCTTCTCTGGAAGGTTTTTCATTTAAAATATTTGGTTGAATTCAAGTCAACTCTTTTGTCATAAACTCAAATATACCATGAAAATTGTGTAAAATTAATTCAAAAATGCCTCCAAACTTAACAGAAAGCTTTTCATATCGCTTTTCCTTTGTTAAGGGATTTTCAATAATGTTTCAGGGTACTATTAGCAAAGACATTCTTAGATTCATGTATATACGCTATTAAGCATGGTGCAATACAAAGGGATTAAGAAGAGAGACCTCCTATCACTAATTTGTGCCAATGATTACACTAATTTATATCTCCATTACAAATCAGCCACATAATACTGTATTTATTCTGTTTATTTTATAGCAGGCTGTTCATCTTATAGGAGGAGGGAAGAGTCAGCATACTGTAAGGTCTTTGCTGAGTTTAATCACTGGTAAAGGGGAAAGTGGATGCTTAGGTCGACATTTTCTTGGAGGACTGATTGCTTTAAACATAATTTGATATGCTAAAGAGCACCCAAGGTGGACCACAATGATCAGTTAAATAAATAAATCACTACCTTAAACATAGTCTATTAATTACCTTGTCATTGGACAATGAGAAGTATTATCAGGTGTCTATGCATACACATAAAATGAAATTTAAGGATACTTGAAAATAAGGGGGGGGTGGCTAGGTGGCATAGTGACTGGCCCTGGAGTCAGGAGTACCTGAGTTCAAATCCAGTCTCAGACACTTAATAATAATTACCTAGCTATGTGGCCTTGGACAAGCCACTTAACCCCATTACCTTACAAAAAACAAAAAAACAAACAAAAAGAACTCTAAAAAAAAGAAAAAGAGTAAGGAATAGTATTTAGAAATAATAAGGAATAATATTTAGAAAAACAGGCATAATACTGCAATGGGAAGTAGTAGGAGGAGGAGGAGGAGGAAGAGGAGTATTATTTTTATCATGTGGGAATCAGTAAATAATCATTCTAATACTAACATTACTAGGATTTGATCATTAATTAGTATGTGAAATTCTAGATTCTCATATATTACCACTATTTATATTTGAAATTTACATCATTGAATTACATATATGTGTAGATTCCTAAGATCTAGCCCAATTTTTCTATTTTGAAATATTTTTGACATGCCAATAGTAAAATAGTATATTTGTAGCTCAAATAACACATGAAATCAGGTTTCTATCCAAGGTTTCTATACCATGTAGCCTAAATATTATTGGTATTAATCTTGACTATGTGCATGTGAATCTGAAGAGGTGATCAAAATATAACATGATATTTAATTAAAGAACACTTTATTTATTGATCATGAACAAGCTGAAGCAAATAAGCAGATATGTCTATCAATTGTGTGTAGTTCTTTTTAAAATCCATACTAATCCATATTAATGAAGGGTGGTAGAGGAACTGATAGTGTTAAGAATCATTCAACTATTAAACTATCTATAAACATTAATAACATGACAGCTTTCTAAATGAGAGGAAATTGTACAATAACAAGTTCATGATATATCATTGGAGGAAATGAATCATGTCAGTGTTAATATTGTTACTTTTAATAAATTCTGAAGACATTGAACACAAATAAATAGATGGATGGTTCACAGGGTCTCCTTGGAGAAAAGAATATAGGATATGATGCTCAAAAGCAAAGAGGAACAATAATTCAGGGGAAATTTGACCATCTCAAGTAGATATGCTTTTTATGAACATAAGCAAAGATATTTCCAAATTTTACTTTAGAAATTGTTTGACAAATTAAATATGGAAGTGGTCTTCTCTTCAAATTCAAATGCTCATAGTCAGAATTTACCACCAATAATATTTAAGTTACATGGTATAGCAACCTTGGACAGAGTTTGTTTGAAAGAATGAAGGAAGAGAGATTTCTAGAAAAAAATTGATATGATTCTCCAGATTAAGACAATAAATGTTCTGTATTCTATTGTTTAATTTTGAATTTGGTGAAATGGTAAGACAGCCAAAAACCAAATTAGAAAATATGACATTGCCATGTGAATTCTTTTATTTCCTTTTATTAATTTTTGTTATTATTCAGGGTTCAGGATCATTATTCCTGCAACTGTTGGTTAACTAAAATCCTATCTCCTATTAATATTAACTTTATCTGCCTAACATCTGAAATAATATTGTTAAGGAAAGACTGACATTCTTTCGGTGAAAGTCAGACTAGTTTGAATACCCCAAAGTGATTTATGATTTAGTTATATGTTAACTCTTCTGATTAACTAGGTAAAGAAGAAATTTCCTGACATCCATGTTTTTGGTTATCTTGGTAAAGTGTAAAACTCCATCAATCAACCTTTTTGTGAATACTCTAAATCCAAATCTAACCTGATTTTGTGTACCTATAAAGTCTGTTTAACTAAATTTGTTTATAAATGAGGTAATGATTCTGCTTAATGATATTGACATGTTGCATTAATTAATGACAATGTTCAATTTTGTCATTGTTATATCATATGAATTAATCTAACTTTTCTTTATCTATTATGTTCTAGGAAAAATGTAAAAGCTTACAGTATGAAAAGAATTATTTCTCTGCCACTATGATATAATTTTGTAACAATAACAATCCTTGTTATAATTCTAGCAAGCTTCAGACTCTTTTTTTGTTTGAGATCTGAACCTATGGTTAAGCATAATATTAAAATCTAGGTTTTTCTTACCTGTATAATTTCTGTACTGTGCTAGATTTATTTCAATAGCAGTTATGTAAAACATGAACTCAGCAAAGATATTTCTCTTATAATAGGATTTTTAAAATGGCCTCATCCTGATGAACATACCCATCAAGATGTTGGTTTGAATTGAGGCACCAAAAATTACATAAGAAATTTATAGATGTGGAAAGAAGTTGGGTTTATTGTTAAAATGAAGAAAAGCAGAATCTATTCTGTGTCATATTATTCTAATGAATGTGGTCACAGAAGGCCCTGAATTAGCCCCTCAACAAATTAAATGTTACTTATAATCCCAGATTTCCAGTTACTGGGACATAGTGACACCTACTAAATAACCAGATATGTTAGCTCTGTAGTTAAAATGAAAACTTCACAGTTTAAGAATCTCAGAGTCTTCTTGAAAAGGGAAAGGTTTATATAGCAGAGGAGAGAATAGAATAATAATGGCAGTGTTATCACATTGTCCTTCAGAACAGGTTTGTACCAGATGCCTCAAGAATATCAAGGGAGCTAGGAGAGGTTCTTATAGAAGTCAATAATAGAAGGGAACTCAAAGTTATAGAAGACATGTCTGAAAAGGGGGAATATAATAATCAGTAAAACCTAATTTGAACTAAACCAAAACTTAATCAAAACTCAAGGCATGATAATATACATATCGCACAGGTCAATTATTAGAATTATAGAGAAACCTGATATTTGAATAAAAGAATATTTTAAGAAGAAAATTAGATAGTCTTGACCATGAGGAATTCCAAACATCTTGTTTCAGTTGCACCTCTTATGCATTTAGGATAAATAAAGCTTGTTTTTAGGGTAAGATACTTTCCTTTTAATAAACTTTTTTTTCACATGAAGTAGTTTAAGGCTTAAAGTGCAGAAGTATATCTACATAAATAAAAGCAAATTACATAATAACATTAATAATAATAGTAATAACATCCACTTAGTGTTTTTAAATTTTGCAAAGCACTCTATATATGCTATCTTACTAATCCTCACCATAACTTTATGATGTAGGTTGTCTTATTATTGACATTTTAATTATGAGGTAGCTGGGGATTGAGAAGTTAATCGGCTTACCTTGGTCTCCTAATTTCAGTGTTTCTTAAATTCCTGGGGAAAGGGTTCTTATCTTGGTATGTGTAAACTTTTGTCTTCCTTCTTTATTTTTTTCCAATTACATGCAAAGATAAGTTTTCAGTATTCAACATTTTGCAAGCTTTTGAGTTCCCCATTTTTCTATCACCCTCTCTTCCCTTCTTCTTCCCCACGGCAGTGAACAGTCTGATATATGCTATGCATATACAATCATGTCAACATATTTCCATGTTAGGTAGGTTGTGAAGGAAGAATTAGAACTAAAGGAAAAATTTCATGTGAGAAAGAATCAATATAAGTTTTTTTTTTTTTTTTTTTAATGAGCACAATATGCTTTGCTCTGCATTCAGATTACATAGTTCTCTTTCTAGATATGGAAGGTATTTTCTATAAAACGTCTCTCAGGATGTTTCTTCATCACTGAACTTCTGAGAAGAGCTATTTTCATCAAGGTTGATCCTTTCACAATGTCCTTGTAAGTGTATACAATGCACTCCTGGTTCTACTCACTTCAAATAGCATCAGTTCATGCATCAGTTTATTCCTTTGTCAATGCTTTTTCTTTTGAGTACTACCTGCTTCACATTATATCCTTTACCTGTTCTTCCCTCCTACTTCCTAGGGTAGTATAAATTTCTAAACACAAGTGGAAATTTATTTCTTTCTCTTTTTAAATCAAATATGTTGAAAATGAGATTTACTCTGCATTTACCATCTCTTCTTTCCCCTTTATTAGAGTAGGTCCTATGTGCCTCTTCATGTGGTGCTAATAATCCTCTAATACTTCCACCATCTTTGCACAGTATAATTCTATTTTCAAGTCCTATTTTATACCTGTCTTGTAACCGCACCTTCTGTCAAAGTTTATTCCTTTCAGCTGTCCTGATGAAAGGAGAATTTTCAAAAATCATAAACATCATCACAAGATAATCAATTTATTCTGACACTGTCAGTCCAAGTAGCTTCCCCTGCAACTATTCCATTTAAAAATACAACTTCTGCCCATGATGGTGGAGAAAAAATAGGCACCCTGCTAAAGTTTCCTGATCTTCCCTCATATAGAATATAAACAAACATCTTAACAGAAATTTTATTTACAAAATCCAGAAAGAAAAGCCAGGAGAAGAACATCAACCTCAGGATTTGTCTTCCATGATCATGGGTGAGTTCAGGCCAAGAGGAACAACTCTGCTGGGAGCATGGGACCTGGTGAGAGCCTGAGAGTCTGGATTAGCCTCAGATTAGCCTGATTAGCAGTGGGGGAAGGAGCCTAGGAGCCTGAGGGCCCGAGAACCAGGCCACTCAATCAGCAGTGAGGCTAGAGCCTGGTTGGCCCTGGGGGCATTGGCAAACTAGGGAACAGAGACATTGCTTGTGGCATTGACCATCTGGAGCTTGCAGGCAGAGCTGAAGGAAGAGTTCCAGTGTGGGAGAGTTGTAGACAGCTCCCTAGGCTCCTCTGGTCTGGAGGAATTCACAGTCAGTACCTTCATTTCAACTGAAGCCTCTTTGCAGAATAAACAAAATGATGACCCACCTTCACCTCAGGCTCAAGCCAAGCAGTAGAAGCAGCTCAGGTATGAATAGTGAGAGTGATTACATTACCTCAGGGTTTAGCCCACCATTGATCAAAGATAAAAGTATTCAACAGATTCAACCACTCCTTCCAGGCCAAGGGATAGGGCCTCAATCAAGATCACAGACACTCCAGAGAAAGCAACCAGCATCCCCTACTGGCCAGCTGGAGATATTACACTCAGTAAACAAAACCTCTAGCACTCTCTTACTGGCCAGCTGGAGATATTGCACTCTCCTCTAGGGATCCCAACATCAAACATCTGAGAAGCAGCTCCTCCCCAACACAAGGTCTTAGGATAATGAAGAAAGGGCAGCACAAAGGAGGATCCATAGAAAAATTCTTGGAAGGAAAATAAATTAACTCAGAGAGACCTAGATCCTCTGAGGAGAATATGACCTGCTCTCCAGCACAGAAAGACTTCCTTGAAGAAATAAGGGAGGAATGTAAAAATCAATTGGAAAATTTGGGAGAGAAAATTAATACCTTGCAACAAGAAAACAATTCTCTCAAAACCTCATTTGGTCAAATGGAAAACTTACAAAAATAGAATGGACCAATGGCAAAAGGACTTGCAAAAAGGTAAAGAAGGAAATTCTTCTCTTAAACAAAGAATAGAGTCTGTGGAAAACTAATGACTTCATGAAGTAGCAAGAGTCTGTTAAACAAAACCAACAAATAGAAAAAATAGAAGAAAATATAAAATAGCTCATCAGCCAAATGGCTGATGTCAAGAATAGATCAAGGAGGGACACCTGGAGAATTATAGGCTTTCCTGAAAACATTGAAGTGGGAAAAAACCTTAGACTTAATATAACAGGATCTAGGGATGGAAAACTGCCCTGATATCATGGAACCAGAGGGCAAAATAGTTATTGAAAGAATAAATTGATCCCCTCTGGAAAAAGATACTAAAATGAAAACACAAAGGAATGTTGTGGCCAAATTCCAGAACTATCAGATAAAAAAAAAATCCTACAAGCAACCAGGAACAAACAATTTAAATAACAAGGAGCCACAGGCTCCCTGGTTCCTACCTTGATATTCACTGAGTATAAGGATAACACAGGACCTGGCTGCAACAACATCAAGGCATTGAAAGGCCTGGAATGAGATATTCCATAGACCAAGAGAACTTGGAATGCAGCTAAGAATCCACTGGCTGGCAAAGATGAGCCTTCTCTTTTAGGGGAAAAAATGGTCATTTAACAAAATGGGAGACTTCCAACAATTCCTGATGAAAAAAACAGGAGCTAATAAGAAAATTTGGACATCAAACAGGAGGTTCAACAGACAGATGAAAAGCTAAAAAAAAGATAGGGGTAAAGAGAAAAAAATGCTATCCAGTAAGATGAAACTGGCTATATCCCAACATGCACAAAAAAATGCTCATAACTCTTGAGAATTGTAACTCTTTCAGAGAGAATATACTTAGCCAGAACTGATGGACACTCATTACTTATCAAAGAGACTGCTATCCTTTGGGAAGAAACTGGCTATACCTATTTTGGAGAAAGACCCTAATAACTCTTGAATATTGTAACTTTATTAGAGAGAATACATTTAGCCAGAAGTGATGGATACTCATGGTTTTCTGTGACTCAATGATTTAAAAAAAACTACCTCCTTAAAAAGGGGGACAGGAAGGAGATGGGAGAATGGAGGCGATTGAATGGGGTATATCTCATTACATAAAGAGGTACAAAAGACCTATTGTAATAGAGGGGATGAAGGGAGGTGAGAAGCACCTAAATCTTCCTCTCATCAGACTTGACTTAAAGTTAACTTCCACACACACTCAGTTAACTTAAGAAAAATTTTACCTTTCAGGTATTAAAAGAGGAAAAGTGGAGGGGGGGTGGAGTCAGGGAAGGGGAGAAAAGGGGGAAATAACAGAAGGAAGGGAAGACAAAAGGGGAAAAAAGGGAAAGGGCAATGAAAGGGGAGGCGGGTGGATATAGGAGGGCAAATACACTGAAGGTGGTAGCATCCAGAAACAAAATATTGGGGAATATGGATAATGTGAAAAAGGGGGGAAATACAATTAGAGGGAAGATAGAATGGAGGGTAATAAAGAGTTAATAATTGTAACTATGAATATAAATGGGATGAACTCTCCCTTAAAATGTAAGCAAATAGCAGAGTGGATTAAAAAAAGAATCCTACAATATACTGCTTACAAGAAATTCTTTTGAAGTTAAAAGTATGGACCAAAATGAATTTTGCTTCAGCTGAAGTGAAAAAAAGCAGAGGTAGCAATCCTTATCTCAGAGAAAGCAGCTGCAAAAATAGATGTCAATAAAAGAGATAAGGAAGGAAACTATGTCCACCTAAAAGATCCCATAGATTAAAAAAAAAGTAATTTCAGTGCTGAATATGAATGTGCCCAATGGGATAGCATCCAAATTCTTAGAGGAGAAGCTGAAAGAATTGCAGGAAGACATAGACAGCAAAACTCTACTAGTGGAAGATCTCAACCTCCCACTCTCAGATTTAAACAAATCTAATCATAAAATAAACAAGAAAGAAGTTAAGGAGGTAAATAGATTGTTAGGAAACATAGATATGATAGACTTATGGAGGAAACTGAATTGGGATAAAAAGAAATACACTTTTTTTCTGTAGTACCTGGCACTTACTCAAAAATTGACCATGTACTAGGGCATAAAAACCTAATTATAAATTGCAGAAATAGTGAATGCATCTTTCTCAGATCATAATGCAATCAAAATCCTATGCAATATTGGACTAGGGATATATAGAAGCAAATCTAATTGGAAATTAAATCACCTCATTTAAAAAAAATGAATGGATCTATCAACAAATTATAGAAAGAATTAATAATTTCTTCCTAGATAATGACAATAATGAAACAAGATATCAAAACCTATGGGATTCACTCAAAGCAGCTATTGGGGATATATTATATCTTTAAATGCTTACATGAATAAAGTAGAGAAAGAATATATCAATGTGCAATTGAAGAAGTTAGACAAAGAACAAATTAAAACCCCCCAATTAAATGCCAAACTAGAAATTCTAAAAATTAAAGGACAAATTAACAAACCTGAAAGCAAAAAAAAAAGAACTATTGATTTAACAAATAAAACCAAGAAATTGTTTTATGAAAAAAACAATAAAATTGATAAACCTCTGGTCAACTTGATTAAAAAAAGAAGAAACCTAAATTGCTAGTATCAGAGGTGAAAAAGGTGAACTCACCACCAATGAGGAGGAAATTGAATTATTAATTCAGAATTGTTTTGCTCAACTCTATGCCAATAAATTTGACTATCTAGTTGTAATGGAGGAAATTTACAAAAATAAAAGTTTCCCAGGTTAAATGAAGAGGAAACTAAATACCTAAACAACCCTATCTCAGAAAATGAAATTCACAAAGTCATTATTGAACTCCCTAAGAAATAATCTCCTGGGCCTAATGGATTCACAAGTGAATTCTATCAAACTTTTAAGGAAAAATTAGTTCCTATTCTATATAAACTCTTTGGGAAAATAGATGAAGATCCAACCCTGCATAACTCTTTCTATGACACCAATATGGTGCTAATACCTAAACCAGGAAGTTATAAAAAAAGAAAGAAAATTATAGACCCGTCTCCCTGATGAATATAGATGCAAAAAATCTTAAATAAAATATTAGCAATATGATTGGAAGCTATCAATAGGATAATACATTATGATCAAGTAGGATTTATCCCAGGAATACAGGGTTGGTTCAATCTTAGGAAAACTGTTAGTATAATTAATTATATCACTAACAAACCTATCAGAAACCATATGATTACATCAATAGATACTAAAAAACTTTTGACAAAATACAGCAGCCATTCATACTGGATTTGTAGTAATACATGGACTGTTCCTTAGAATAATATGCAGTATATGTCTGCAACCATCAACAAGAATTATATTCAACAGGGATAGGCTAGAGGCATTCGCAATAAGATCAGGGGTGACACAAGAATGTCCATTATCACCACTGCTATTCAATATTGCATTAGAAATGTTAGCTTCAGTAATAAGAGAAGAAAAAGAAATAGAAGAAATTAGAATTGAGAACGAAGAGACAATACTCTCACTCTTTGCTGATTACATGATGGTATACTTAGAGAATCCCAAAAAGTCATCTAAAAACTACTGGAAACAATTAGCAACTTTAGCAAAGTCACAGGATATAAAATAAGCCCTCATAAATCCTCAGGTTTTCTATATATGACTGTCAAGATACAGCAGGTAAGAGAAATCCCATTCAAAGTGTCCATAGACAACATAATATACCCGGGAGTCTCTTTGTGAAGTCTCTGTCAGAAACTTTTTTGAAAACAATTTACAAAACACTTCTCACACAAATAAAATCAGATTTAAATTACTGGGCAAACATCAACTGCTCATAGATAGGTCAAGCTAATATAATAAAAATGACAATTATACAAAAACTAAACTACCTGTGTAGTGCCCTGCCAATCAAATTGCCAAAAAATGACTACTTAGAAAAAGTTGTAAGTAAATTCATATGGAGAAATAAAAAGTCAAGAATTTCCAGGGATTAAATGAAAAAAAAGTGCAAAAGAAGGTGAATTAGTCCTACCAGATCTAAAATTATATTCTAAAGCATCAGTCATTAAAACTGTCTGGTATTGTCTTAGAAACAGAGTCATGGATTTATTCTTATTCTTATTGACTTTTTTCTTTCCATTTACCTTTTTTTTTTGCATCTCTTGAGTCTTGTATTTGAACACCAAATTTTCTTTTCTTTGGTCTTTTTATCAGGAAAAATCTGAAAACCCTCTATTTTTCTTGAATATTCATCTTTTTTTTCCCTGAAAAACCATTTTGAATTTTGCAGGCTAGTCATACTTGGTTATAATCCAAACTCCTTAGAGTATTAGAATATCATATTCCCAGGCTCTCAGATCCTTTAATGTTGAAGCTGGAAAGTTCTGTACAATCCTGACTATGGCTCCCTGTAAATTAAATTGCTTTTTTTTGTCAACTTACAGACTTTTCTCCTGTAGCTGAAAATTCTGAAATTTGGCTACAATTATTCCTTGGAGTTTTCAATTTAGGGGTGACCTATGGATTCTTTTAAGGACTATTTTATGTTCTAGGATATTAGGACAGTTTTCTATGATAATTTTTTAGATGATTTTCTCCAGGCTCTTTTTCTGATCATGACTTTGAGGTAGACAAATAATTCATGTATTCTCCTCTATCTATTTTCCAGATTGTTTTTCTTAAGAAGCACTTTAGGGAGTGACTTGGTGCTGCAGTGAATAGAGCACCAGCCCTGGAGTCAAAAGTAACTTAGTTCAAATCAGGTCTCAGACAATTAATAATTACCTAGCTGTGAGGCCTTGGGCAAGTCACTTAACCACATTTGTCTTTCAAAAAACTTTTAAAAAAAAGAAGCACTTTACAATTTCTTCTATTTTTAAAACTTTTTGGTTTTGTTTGATGGAATTTTGGTCTCATAGATAGTAGTTTCCATTTGTCCAATTCTAATTTTAAGGGTTTCATTTTATCCACTAAACTTTTATATTTCCTTGGTATTTTGTATTTTTTGTTATTTAGTTGGTTACTTTTGCTTTTTGGTGAGTTACATTCCTTTCCCAGTTGACCTTTTCTGTTTTAAAAAGAGTTGATTTCTTTTTCCATTTAACAAATTTTAAGGTTTAAAGTTTGTTTTCTTCAGTCAGTTTTTCAAAATTCTCCTGCTTGACTCATTTCCCTTCTCCATTTTTCTTCTTCTTCTCTTCTTTGGTTTTTTAAAATAAATTTTGAGCTCTTCCAAGAGGTCTTTAAAATTTGAGATCAATTTGAAAACCCCTTTGAGGGTACACATGTAGGCATTTTGCTACTGTTTTCCTCTTCTAAAATGGCATTTTTTTCATTCCCCTCAGAATAGTAAATTTAATAGTTCAAAGGTTTTATTTCATCTTTTTCCTTTTTTATCATTTTGACAACTCAGCTCTTCTCCTGGGGCAAAGGGGGCACAGTCCTAAGTTTTTTGTGTTGGGGTCTGATTTTTGGTCCCTGGATTACCACTTGTTAATAACATTGCCTATGATGATTCAGTCATGTAATGGGTTTTGGGGTAGCCTAAGCCAGTCATTAACCCAGTGGTCTTGATGTTCAGACTTTACTTTCTGAGCTGGGGTTGGGACATTCACTGCTGACAGGCTACACTGCTGGCTTGCTGAGTTGTTCTGTGATTGAGTCTTCTCACTGGTTTTCCAGTTCTCCCACTTATGCTGGGCTATACTCACATTTTACCAACAAGAGAAAGACCTTTACTGAAGTTCCTCCACAGTATCTTGAGTTGAGAACTTGTTTCATTCTGATTTTGTTTTGTTTTGGTATTTTTGTGGTTTCTGTCACATTAGGGTTTGTTTAGAGGCTTCTTTTAAAGTTGTTTCAGGAAAAGCTTGAAGAGCTTCCTAGCTTCACAACACCAATTTTCCTCCATCCCCAGAAGATCAGGATCTTATATGGAATGAAAATAAGATGCCTGGCTTCAGGGACTGATCAACATTCCAAGGAAAATGAGAAAACTGCTATAGCCCTTAAAGCAAAACAAATCTGGCACTCATCTGGATTCCCTAACTCCTCTGAGGCTTTGGCTTAGGCTCCAAACCCAATTCTGACTCCCCCAGCACATACAATCTGCCTCCTTACCAGACATTACTACAGGGGTCCATGCGACAAGACCCTATCTTGAACCCTACCATCTTTCTGTGCTCTCAGAATTGTAACTTCTCAATTCTTGCTAGCATCCAGGGAGTCAGGGCAGCAATTGAAGTCAGTATCTAGATTCTCCTCCAGATTTGAAACCTTTTAAAAGTATTTTCCACTATATTTGATTATCATTGATTTACTTGATGATACTAAGTACTTTATTTTATATATTTAAAAATATCATGAGTTAATAGATTTGGCCAAATGGGCCTATTACACAGGCTAAAATATTACAAATGCTTTCTCTTGAAATTATCTTCAACATCACTGACCTTAATTACTACACTGGAAAATATCTTAAACAAGTTAATATTACATAAAATATATTTAAAAGTTTTCACTAACACCTCCATTATTTAGAAGAGTAATTATGGCTTTAACATGGTTATGATATGTGTTTGTAATTAGTTTGTATCAAGGAAGAGATAAAATAATAGTAATGAAATAAAATCAAGGATAGGCTTTCTTCTTCCAGTTTAAGACATGAGATCTAGAACGTTAAAAAAAAAATAGTTCAAAGAGTTTATCAATTATTCTTGCACCACTACTCATTACTAACCTTGTAGTGAGTTTTAGCTACTGGAGAGTCAAGAAATAATCCTTAAAGGGAGAATATCAAGAGGTTAAGGTACAGATGCCTGAGTCACTGGATAATGGTTTGCTGTAAGTTCAGTGCTGAGAGCCCTTGTAATCAGGCTCTTCAGAAAAGCTGACAAACTAGCACACAACAAGGCTTTAAAATAATACCAACACAAAGGAAGAAATTCAAAATCAAATTCATAAAATTAAGGCAAGTTTAACTTTTTCCCTCTAATGATTTTTATTACAAATGAAATTTTAGGTCAGATGACTAGAGCTTTTGGTAAATACCAAAAATATACAAAGGATAATGATATGTAAGTTTCTTCTTTTTTGAGACACTGTCAAAAGCACGAAATAATGGCATCTAAGAGAAAATTATGGGATCTCAGTGATGGATTGAGTAATTATTTTTAATGATAAAATTTAGTTCAGTGGAAGGGGAAAGGCATGGGAGAAATGAAAATCTGACAAGCAAAAATGTAAAAAATAACAAATATAAAATATTAATATAATAACACATCTAAAATGTAAATATTCTTATCAAATAACTGGTTATTTTCTTATTGAAGTTGAAGTGAGAACACTTTTAATTTAACAGTTTTGAGAATCTATCTTCTCCATACCTTTTTGTAAATACTTTTGATTCCATGAATACTAATGGTCTCAAGTATTATTTTACAATGACAGAATTAAAAGTGTGTGTGTGTGTGTGTGTGTGTGTGTGTGTGTGTCTGTGTGCTTGTGCATATGTTTTACATTGAAAATCAAGTCACTTTGCTCTATAGAGACATTACCAAATAGGGTGGGTGTATATTGGCTAAGTGGGTGAAATTCATTAAACATATACAATTACCTGCATGAAAGGCTTTTTTCCTGTATTTTTAATTACATTTCTACAAATTTATTCATTGCCTAGGTTGTTGATCACAGTACAACTTATTTTAAATTGCTATGATTAAGCCTCATTTTTAAAGAACTTCTGTGTTCTGAAAAATAGGAATTTAATTCTGGATATTAGAATCTGAATAGAGAGAATTTACAGTTTATTAGTAATGCAAATAGGTTAGAAGAAACAAGCAAAAAACTTCCAATCTAGCTACATCTTTTAATTTTGGTTTTCTTCTTTCTCTGTATTTTTAATAAAAAAGTGATTTTTTTTATAATTTAAATTAAGTGCTTGAAAGTAGGTATGAGATATTGCTCTAGGATTTAGCTTTGAAGAGCATTACTAATAGATACAGATTTAAAGATAACCATTTTCTGTATATATAGAAACTAATTTGTTGTTCCAGAGACAGAATCTTTCCTCAGGCCAGACAGTTATTTGTAATTGTTCAGGAGAATGACCCAGAGACAAGGGTACATCTATAGTACTCCCAATGTATCCATAAATGGAGATAACTGCATTGTACTTCAATGTTTGCACTTGAAGCAATTCAGTGGTGGATTTATACCTACCCCAGCTGTATTTTCCTTCAAACAATGCCACACTATAGAAAACTGGCTAGTGTCTTTGAAAACCTTAGAGATACAGGGCTTTGCTTTTTTGATTCACTTAGAAATAAACCTAAAGCAATGAAACTCTTGTTCTCTTTGTTTTCTTGTTTTCTTTTCTTTCTTTCTTTTTTATAAATAGAATCTCATAGAGTATAAGAAATATCTTACTGGTGTGGAAGGAAGGATAAGGTAGTGATTCACAGCAATAGGTTCAATGTTACAGTCTTAGATAGTCTCCTTTTTATTAAAAAAGTTACTTAAATTTTAATTATAAATTTACTTACTTTAGTTCCATTCCTTAGTTACTCAGATAGGCTCTAGGACTCTAAGTGTATAGTTACTATATACACAAGGGTAATGGCTGGTAAATAATGACTTGTTGATTCTGATACTCTTAGAAACCTGAGATCACTTTTGAATTTTTAATATGAATTGTATGGAAGGAGTTGTATGAATTTAAGCCGTGTATTGGCTGGTTGGAGACAAACTTAAAAATTATTTCAGTCTTTGCTGAGTTATTAAAAAGATAGAGTGTCATATGTAAAATGATAGTCTAATAATTTCAAGGGAAAGGAGTTTAGGAGAGTGGAAGCTTGTCTGCTGAAATATATTTTCTTTTTTCTTTAAAACAATAATCAGTTTACTTTATAACACAAGAAGAAATTCCTTCAATTTTGAAAAATGAAATTTTATTCTGTTACCTGAGAACCAAATATGAAAAAAATAATAACAACAAAACAAATATTGTCTTACTTATGGAAAATGTAATACACTAGTCACTAGCCTATTTAGATTAAAGCTAGAAACAAGGAAATAAGTAAAACGAATGAACAAATACAATACACTGAGTACCAAACATACTTGTTAAAATGTTCATATAAGCTAATGAATATCTCTTGGAGGAATTTTTTAGCCCCTCATATTTTGGCTTCTCATTACTTATCTACACTTACTCTTACTTCCTACAGAGGTATTACAGTTTGGTATGCAGTCAATCTGCAAAATGTTGATTCAGAGATGCTTGAATTCTGATGTGCTTGTTGCCAACCATGTATTATTATAAGCACATGAGTTGTGCACAAAAAGTTGAGGTATAAGGCAGTGGGACAATGAGCCCAATTTTATGGAGGGGATGAAAATGTTCTTTTGCTACTTTTTCCTCTATGACATTTCATTACATGATTGTGTTTTGAAGCAATTTTGTATTCACTATCGGTCATCAAAATATATTTTTACATTTTAGAGATTTAAAAAACAAACAAATAATATATCAAAAATATTTTCTAGAAACAGCTAGGTGATGCAGTGGACAGAGTACTGGTCCTGGAGTCAGGAGGAGCTGAGTTCTTATTTGGCCTCAGACATTTTGTAATTACCTAGCTGTGTGACCATGGGCAAATCACTTAACCCTATTGCCTTGCAAAAAAAAAAGAAAAATATTTTCACTAAGATTATTGAAAAATTGTAGGAAAATAGATAATGCCTCATATATACCTAAAATAACTTAGAACAAAATTATAATACCCTACCAAAGTAATATGCCTACAGGCAAATAGAAGGGAAAAGAAACCTCAAGAATAATATAAGAAAATAAGACATGAAAAAGTTAAAGATAAAAAAAAGTCTTGTGAGAAATTTCTTTTATTTAAATAGATCATACTAAAAATAAATGCTTCATGTAGCCTGGATTTGACTAAATACTAGGAACTAAAAAAATATATTCAAAGTGCAGTAGATATGAGAAAGGAGAACTTGAAAAAGAATTTTTTTAAAAAGACAAGCATGGGGGGGGCAGAGCCAAGATGGGGACAAGAAGGGATCGAGTCTTAGGAGCTCTCTGATAAAACTCATCAGCTAAGGACTCTAACTAAACTATGGAGAGACAGAACCCACAAAGGGACCCAGTGAGGCAGTTCTCCTACTCAAGGTAACCTGGAAAAGAGCAGAAAGGCTCTGCTCCCTGGGATTGGAGAGGCGGCCTTCCAGAGGGGTGGTCCGCCAGAGCCAAAGAACTTTGCCTCCTGGAGGCAGCCCCAGGGAGCTGGGCGCCTTAGCTCACAGCAGCAGGGGAGTCTCTAGAGCTGCACCCCAGGGAGTACCAGCACAAAGTGGGGGAGCAGTAGGGGACCTCTGCCAGAGCAAGTACATGGAGCCCAGCACTCAGGGCACACAGGGAGCAGCTTGGTCTTTCTGCAGGCCAGATCCAGAAACAGAAGCAGGTGGAGCTGTTAAGCAGGAACCTCCAGGGCATGAGCCCATTGAGCTGAGGGAGGGGAGTGAAGAGAAACTGCTAGGTTGGTACTCTGCCCCTGGAACAGGACTCTGGGGCTCTGACCACATTCAGATCCTAATCGGAGCCTAGCCCCCCCCCAAAAAAGAACAGCAGAGCCCCCTCCACCTCAGCCCTGTGGCAGAGGGAGGCGCTTATCGTCATTCACAGACTGGGAGGGAGGACAGAGCCTCACACACTGAGACCCTTGTGGGAGTGTCCCAAAAGCTCAGGAAGCACCCCCAAACGAGGCCCAGGCTGGGAAAATGAGCAAGCAGAGAAACAAAAAGAAGACTATTGAGAAATATGTTGCAAATGAGCCCAAGAAGGATCAAAATACTCAGTCTGAAGATGAGGAAGCACAAGCTCCTGCATCTAAAGACTCCAAGAAAAACAGAAATTGGGTTCAGGCTATGACAGAGCTCAAAAAAGACTTTGAAAATCAAATGAGGGAGTTGGAAGAAAAACTGGGAAAAGAAAGGAGAGAGATACAGGAAAAACATGAAAATGAAGTCAGCAGCTCAGTCAAGGAAATCCAAAAAAATGCTGAAGAAAATAGCATGCTAAAAACCAGCTTAGGTCAAATGGATAGAACAGTTCAAAAAGTTATTGAGGAGAAGAATGCTTTAAAAAGCAAAATTGGCCAGATGGAAAGAGATAAGAAAACTCTGAGGAGAACAAATCCTTCAGACAAAGAATAGAATTCAGGGAGATTGATGAATTTAACAGAAATCAGGAATCAATACTTCAAAACCAAAAAAATGAAAAATTAGAAGAAAATGTGAAATATCTCATTGAAAAAAACTGATATGGAAAACAGACTTAGAAAAGATAATTTAAAAATTATTGGATTACCTGAAAGTCATGATCAGGAAAAGAGCCTTGACATCATTTTCAAAGAATTACTACAGGAAAATTGCCCCTGATATTCTAGAAGCAGAGGGCAAAATAGAAATGGAGAGAATCCACCAATCCCCCAGAGAAAGAGATCCCAAAAAAACAACCCCCAGGAATATTATAGCCAAGTTCCAGAACTCCCAAGTCAAAGATAAAATATTACAAGCAGCCAGAAGGACAAAGTTCAAATATCATGGTGCTGCAGTTAGGATCACACAGGACTTAGCAGCAACTACATTGGAAGCTCGTAGGGCTTGGAATACAATATACCGGAAGGCAAAAGAGAATGCATTCAAGAATGAACTACGCAGCAAGGCTGAATGTCCTCTTCAAGGGAAAAAGATGGACTTTGAATGAACCAGGGGAATTTCAAATGTTCCTTTTGGAATGGCCAGAGCTGAACAGAAGTTTTGATCTTCAGATACAGGACTCAGATGAAGCATGGAGATTGGAGGAGATGGGGGAAATATGAGGGACATAATGAGCATGAACTGCATGTATTCCTGCATAGAAAAATGACACTGATAATACTCATATGATCCTTCTCAGTTAATAGAGCAGGTAGAGAGAGCTTTTATAGTTGAAGCACAGGAAAATGTTGAATTTAAAGACAAAATATGGTGTAAAAATGGCGTCAATAGAAAAAAAGGGAAATGGAATGGGAGAAAGAAAAAGGAGAGGGGGAATAGTCCAAGATATTTCACATAAGATTTTTTTTTATTACAATGAGCTATTGCAATGACATGGAAGGGGGGAGGCAAGGGGAATTGAGGGAACCTTTGCTCTCATCAGGGAGGCTAGGAGAGGAAACAGCAAATATACTCAATGGGGTATAGACATAAGGAGGGGGGAGCAGGGGGAAGGGGTGGGGATGTGAATAAAGGAGGAGAGGATGGACCATGGGGCGAGAGTGGTCAGATATAACACATTTACTTTCTTACTTCTTTCAAGGGGCAAGGATTGGAAGGCCTTCCCAGGACCATAGGGCCAGGTAGATTCTGGGCCTAAGGGGTGATATGGGGGCTCAGGGTTCTGTCTGCTGAGCCAGTCAACGACCCTACAGCAGAGTCAAAGTGAAAGGAGAGAGAAAATAGAGTACATGGTAGTGGAGAAATAAGAAAGGAGGGAGTTGCGATCAGCAATGGCAAGGGTGGAAAAATATGGAAGTAACTTTTGTGATGGACTTATCATAAAGAATGAGATTCACTCATGACAGAGTTGGTGTTGGAACAAAGACTCAAGCACTTTTTTTGTTATTATTACTTGGGGGAGGGTGCAGGGCAAGTGGGTCTGGGTGTCCTGCCTGGGGCCACATAGCAGGGTGATCTTTGGGTGTCTGGGGCTGGATTTGGACCCAGGTGCTCCTGACTCAAGGGTCAATGCTCTGTCTGCCACCCAGCCACCCCTACTATCATTACTATTTTATTTTTTTGGGGGTCTTTTTTTCTTTTTTTTGGTTTTTGCCGGGCAGTGGTCATCAGGTGGCTTGCATGTCACATGGCTTGGTGATTGTTGGGTTTACGAGGCTGTATATGGGCTCAGGTGCTCGTGGCTCCAGGACTGGTGCTTTGTCCATTGTGCCACCTGGCCATACCTACAATTATTACTATTATTATTTTTAATTTAAATTTTTTTCTCTCCCCTTTACTTTTTTGCCCAAGCAAGTCTATCTATATTCATGGGGGAGGAGGGGTATTTTGTTTACTTGTAAACAAGAATATTTTATTAATGTAAAAAAGCATTTGTACAAAATGAAAATAAAAAAATAAATTATAAAAATAAACATAAAGATGCATAAACAAGAACAACACATTTTGCAAAACTTAGTAAAATAAGGTTAAAAACATAGATCCATAGTAGGATTAAAGGCCTTTGGGAATTCCACAAGAGAAACTAAACCCAGGTGGATACTTTGAAACAAAGTAAATAGCAAAACCTGAAACAATTTTAAATATTTTTGTTTTAAATTTTATATTTTAATTAAAAGTAATTTAAAGGTACAAAAATTAAAAATTAAATAATTTAAATTTAAACTGAAGCAGTTTATTCAAATAATTTAAATAAAGTTAGGTTAATTCTTTGAAATAACAGAGTAAATAGGGAAACCTAAAACAGTTTTAAATAATTTTAAAACAAAATGAGAAAATATTTTCCTGTCTCAATGAAAATTACAAATACAATAATCACAAAGAAATGGCAATTATTATATTTGAAGTCATTAATAAAACCAAGGATGTATGCTAAACAAAACTATGAATAAGCAAAGGATATTGCATTCATTTAAGATAGTTTAACACAAAATTATTTAAACATATTGTTGAAAATTTCTGGAAAATGGAAAATAAAAATTGGAGTGACATTGAAATTTTCTTTCAGAAAGTAGCACAATATACATTAATTACTAAAGCACAGTAACCAAAAGAACTCAGAAAGTGGCATAATCAAAAGCATTGTATTTGACAAAAACAGATTGCTTCCAAAGGCAATGACATACCTTTAGATCTGTATCTTTTCTTTTAATTTTTTTTTGCTATTTTGTACTATGAAACAGAAAGTGCACACACACACACATATACATATTTATGAATTTTTGCATTTGACTGTATTCTCTGCTGCTATGGTTATTATTCTAAAGATATCAAGGATCTTGGGAAATATGCCTACTTAATATTTCCATTAAGAAAATATCATGATAATAACATGCAAACATATATACATTCATATATATATGTTAATTTAAGATAAGTAAAACATTACTCATTAGCTCAACTGCCTGAATCTGACAAATAAAAGGCATATATGCTAAATTATCCTCATTCTGAAAAATTATTTGCAAAATTAAAAAATAAAAATGAATCCAAGGAAGAATAAGGCAGAACTTAGCCTGACTACGCATGTATAATTTCATATACTATGTTATATAATTGCCCCAAAGATTAAACAAATTTACTGTTTCTAGGAATTCAATCACTCTACAATTTCCTTCTTTTGTTTTAATTTTCTCTATTATTTAATTATCCCTGAAGAGAAATATTTACATGTCCAAATGTCTCTCACAATATCATTTTTATAACAATTCATCTAGTTTTTCTTACTAAAATATATTCACTATGTATTTAACATTATTTTTCATTAACTGTGGTGGCTTTTAAAACAATTCATTTTGTCTCTTGACATTACTAATATTTTTTAGTTTTATATGTTCATAATTACAACTCAGCTTTACATTTTTGAATAAAAATGTTTTGTCATTCCTTCAGTTTTAGTCATATATATTGATATAGATAGAGCATGTATTTATCAAATAATGTTCTATCCTCCATTTTTATTCTTTTGACATGAGTAAATTTTCTTTATGTTAGATAATTCAATTCATTCTAATATGGATTTATGATTATTTTCCTTTTACAAAAACCATACAGACATGTGTACATATGCATAGAGATACGTGTGTATGGGCACAGGTATGTGTATATATGTATAACAAACACTGTATGGGTGTGTCATTTAGCCAAAATTTAAGTTGGCTAGTGTAAATTAGTTAAAAAATTCATAATTAAATAATATTTAAATATAAATGTAATTCAATGATTTTCTAATCAATATAATAACTCACTTTTCACTAATACCATATGGTGATGATAATTGGAAAAACAGAAGATCTAAAGCTTTGCCAATAGAAAAATAAAATTTTGCCTTGCTAGGTATACCGAGTGGGAATGGCTTCAATATTGTACATCATAAATGATTTTGTCTTTTAAGAACCTAAGGTAAATAAGTGCAACATCATCACGATGTTTGCTTTGGGATAATGATTATTTTGTTATTTCTGTTAAAACAAAAAAAGAACAACTAATTGCTAAGTGAAAGAGGATTTGTGATTTTTATCTTGAAGGAATTGCACACATCTATGAAGGGATCCACATAATCTTTTTTTTCATTTCTTATTTAATTTCCTTTTAAATGTTAAGTAATAAATTCTCTCCTCTCCTCTCATACCTGCATCACCCATTGAGAAGGGGAACAATGTAATACTGATTAGATCTGTGAAATCAGACAAGCATTTCCATATTAGCCTTATCTATTTAAATACATTCTCTGCCTCTCTTTCTCTTTCTCTGACTTTCTCTCAAATGTGTGTTTGTGTATATAATACTTAATTTTAAAGAGTTCATCAGTTCTCTATCTAGAGGAGGATAGCAGGGTTTTTTGCTTGTTTGTTTTTTCTTATCATTAGTCTTCTAGAATTCTCTTGGATCATTTTATTGTTCAAAAAAGCCAAGTCTTTCATAGTTGACAATCATTACTACATTATTATAACTGTTCAACGATCTGTCTATTTTCACTTCAGCTTGCATGAAAGCATACAACTATTATTTTGTTCTCTGAAACTGCTGACTCATCATTTCTTATAGCAAATAGTCTTCTTCACAAATATATAACACAAGTTGTTCAACCATTTTCCAATTGATAAGCAATCTTTCAATCTCCAGTTCTTTGCTACCACAAGAAAAGAGTCGCTACAAATATTTTTGTATATTTTTGTCCTTTTCCTTTTTCTTTAACTACTTGGAGGTACAGTTCTGAAGTTCTAATTTAGGTATAGCTACAAATTGTGCACCAGGATTATTGGACCAGTTTACAATTCTACCATTCATTTATTAGTATATCTATTTCCCTCCATCACCACTAGGATGCCATGTCTCATAAAGGTGAATAAGAAAATGAAGTTTTCTTATAAGTAAGTTCTCTCAAGCCTGTATGAGGATGTGCCTTTCTCAGTAATTTACCTCCCCCACCCCAACATTCCATAGGTGATTTGGCTGCATTCCAAAGGTTCCAGGAGCCAGCCACTCCTTGGAATACACAGGTAGTACTGGGGAGAACTGGCTATTCTCACAGTATTGACTTTATTCAAAGTAAAATCTTCTGGTCCCCTATGGCATTTCCTTGAAGTCTTCAAACTGGTAGACTTGTAGGCTTTTACCATATTACTGTTAAAGGAACTCCCTCCCAACTAAGGGAATCCCTCCCAACTAAATTAGCAACTAGCCTTTTTTGTTCCCCACTGATAAATACTCTGAGGCTCCATTGGCAGGAATCTCACCCATGGAGAATTGATTCTGCCTGGGGCTTTTCTTTCTTTCTTTCTTTCTTCTTTCTTTCTTTCTTTCTTTCTTTCTTTCTTTCTTTCTTTCTTTCTTTCTTTCTTTCTTTCTTCCTTTCTTTCTCTCTCTCTCTCTCTCTCTCTCTCTCTCTCTCTCTCTCTCTCTCTCTCTCTCTCTCTCTTCCTTTCTTTCTTCCTTTCTTTCCTAATCAGGACTCAGAAAAGGCTGAAAAGATAACACACCATCCCACCAGCCAAGGACTGTTCAGAGTTGGTGCTCCCCCGAATTGGTGATGTTATCTTTATCTTTTTCTTCTACTTTGATTATAGTATTACTAACCCATTGTCTTTAATGTATTAGTTGCTGTATTGGATGTCATTGTAATCAATCTATTCCTTGTGTTGTGTAATTAAAATACTTTCATTCTCATGAGTGTCAGCGAGAGTGTCATTTACAGGAACGAATCTGAACCTCATTTAAAATCACAGTACATAAATTGGCATAGCTGGTAGGACTCCTTGTGCAAATTCCTCTATTTAAGAAAAGTATAGAGACCCCATCCCTGTCAAAGGACCAGGATGGGAGAAACCCATCTTTTTTTTTTTTTTAGCAAAGGTTTGGGCTCAAAACACAGGCTCATGTGAAAATTGGGAAAGCTGCTTTAGGGATGGAAAGCCTCTGCAACTTACTAAGTGCTTAAGTAAAATTACCATAGAAAAGGGAAAGGAGATGAATGGTATTTTCAGAAGAGGATGGGCTCTTTTAATATGTCAGGCTTTGGAGAAGAAAGAGGAAGAGAAAGTTCAAATTGAGAAAGAATTGATTGATTTACAGGGGCGAAAGTATATAAAAAAAGGAAGCTCGATAAAAAGAAAGAAAGTTCATACTATGGTGAGGGATGCAATTACATATGATTTGGCTTTAGTTGGAGCAGCTCGCTTATAATACCTTAATCCAGAGGGTGCCCCCTTGGATACAAAAAAAATATTTGATAACGATATTGCTTCTTATTGAAGCGGGCAAGCCTCTGGCAGAAGTTTTGGACAAAATCTCCCAACTGGAGAACTTAAGCAACTACACATATACTGATGGCGATAAATCTCAACATAGGAGTGATGAACATCCTGCTGGTCAGTCTAATTATGGGTCTCTCATAAGGTTAATTAATTACTAAAGTTTATTTCTTTGTTCTGTTTTGTTTTGTTTTGAAACTGGGGTGAGACTTCTTTGATGGATGGCAATCTTAGTATATTTAAACACAAAAGGAATGCCCATTAAAACAAGTTAAAATAATGATGAAGGTAGGCCAATTACCCAAATAAGTAGTACTCAGTGATGATTGTTCTCTTTCTCCCAAATACATATTAGTACATTTTAAGGGGATAACTCTCAATTTACATGATGAAAAATTATTCTTGCAAAAGTACAAGGACCATCACAATCTGTAAAATTTTAAGTATACAAGGGATTTAGGGACATTGAAAAAATCTTGCCCAAGAATTTGTAAATAGAACTGTGCCTATTTAGCTGCAAAAGTAAGGTTTTAAATAAATCATTGGATCTGGTTGCAAACAGTATGTGTTAAAATAAAAGAAGAAGAAGAGGAGGGGTGAATGAAGTCTGAAATATGCTTAGATAGTATGTTGAGAGAAAATGCAAGTTGTGTAGTCTGAATACTGGATTTAAGGACCTGTGAAGAGAATAATGAAAGGGGTACAAAGAAAAATGAGGAGGCACAGAGAAGGTTAATTCTTTTTAATTTATGAAAGTTAAACCATGTAGAATGAAGGTATGAGTAAGTCTGACTTTGTATGAATTAGATGTTGGTTTTGGAAGTTTTGAAAATTGATTTAAAATGAATGTAAAGTAGGAAAGAACATAGAGAACTATGAATCAACTAATAAGTTATGGAATTTCTTCTGGGATTGGGCAAACCAGATTGGTACTAAATTGAGATGTGTTCTTAAAGATGATTGGAGCAATTAAAATTTTTTTTTATGTTAGACTGCTACCTGTGGGAGAGAACTATACTCCTTTTGAATGATTGCTAGCTGCATATTGGGCATTAGTAGAAATGGAACAGTTCCCTTTAAATCATGAAGTTTTGTTAGGGCCCCAAATAACTATTATGAGCTGGATAAATGGAGACTCTGATCTCTCATATGATAGGACATGCACAGAAATCCAGTATAATTAAATGGAAATGGTACATACAGAACAGAATTAAACCATGAGAATCTGGTGTCTTTCCCCTGCCTGAAAATGTATCTGAATTAACCTCAGTGCAGAATCCACTGACCACTCCCCCTTACAAGGCAGTTTCACCAGTCAAATGGAATCAGGGATTTAATGCCTTGAGTACTGAACAAAAGAAACATACTTGGTGAACTGATAGCTTTGCTAAATATTTAGGACAAATTAGGCATTGGAAGGCTGTAACAAATAAAATTTTAGAAAGAACAGGAACACAGTCAGTGGACAAAACTGATGGCTGTATGTCAAGTATTGAAACAGGAGAAGGGGAAACAATGTCATGTTTTATTTTGCTTCTAAGACACCTGGGTAGTGGCAAATGGCCTGACCACTTAGATGACCATGTGACATGCAAAAAAATTAGAATTTTTATGGGAAACAAGTTTGGGCTTATGAAATGTGGAAAGATAAATGTATTTGTGTCCAGTATACTAATGTCTCAGTCTTTCATGTAGATGCCCATGCCAGTGTGGACACTCTGGAACATGAGTATAATGCCCAAGCTGATGAATTCTTAAAAGCAGAAGAAAAATCCCTGCAAATGATGTCCCTGGAGAATAGGGACGATTTGACGCTGGGAAAATGGATTCACGTTACTGCAGGTCATCTTGGTGCTCTTGCATCTTACAGGTGGGCATTGGCTAGAGGAATTAATATTCCCTTAGATATTTTTAAACAGATAACTCCGGAGTGCCCCCAATGCCAGCTCTTCAGTCATCACTCTGTACATCAGACTGTAACTGGAGAATTGGCTAGAGGTACTTTCCCTGCCCAAATTTGGCAGATAGATTATATAAGCTCATTGCCTCTAAATCAAGGGTGCCAATATGCCTGTACTTGTGTAGACACCTAATCAGGAATATTAATTGCTTGCCCATATAGACGAGCAACTCAAAAGAATACTTGTAAGACTATTGATATTATTTCCTTATATTATGGCAACCCCATGCAAATCCAAAGTGATAATGGAATTCATTTCAAAGGAAAAGAAATTGATATTTACCGTGGGTAAAATAATATCAAATGGATATATCACATTCCTTATTATCCACAGGCAGCTGGACCTATTGAAAGAATGAATGGTTTATTGAAAGAGAAGTTGAGGAAAAAATTAGGAGACAATAATTTGAATAAATGGAAGGAAAATCTATTTGAAGCTTTGAAGCAATTGAATAATAGACCGTTGGCTGATGGAGAAGGTACTCCATTGTCCAGAATGATGACTTCTAGTTTACAAATAAGGAAAGCATATAACATTCCTACCATACAATGGTGGAAATTTCATAACAATGCTAAGGAACCTTGGAGGGCCTCACTTGGGTCCGCACGTTATAATTTATATGTAGTGCATGATGTGGAAATAAAACCTCAAGGCCAATTATTATGTAATACCTGTATTGGGGTCAAACTACATATTGGATATTATATTCAGCTATTCTCTAGATATAGCCTGGTGAATAAGGCAGAAGTGCATGTACAAGGAGGAGTGATAGATAGTGATTATAGAGGAGAAATTAAAGTTTGTTTACATAATTTCCATGTGTCTGAAACCTACTTCTGTAAGACCAGGGAGAAGATATGCCAGATGGTTGTATTACCATACCTCATTGGACACTGGATAAAAAGAAATCAATCCCCTGATAAAACTACTAGAGGGGATCAAGGATTTGGTAGCTCAGATGAAATACACTGGGTACCTGAGAAGATAATCCCAGGAACTAAAGTTTGGATAAAAAGACATCCTACAGAAACTCCTAGGCCAGCTGAGTTAATAACAGAAGGGAATAACAACACAACTATTGTTTGTTATTCAGGAGGTAACTCTTGGCACTACATTCCATTAACCCAAATGTTTATTCACAATTAAGTGTCTCATAGGCTTCTGGCTTTATACTGAAGCACAGACTTGGACTCCGGGAGCTCAACCAGCAACTTCAGGAATCCAGATCCGGTTGACATGGAAATACTCCACTAAATCTAGACAACAAGGAGATTTCATCTGTCCTGCATACAGCAAATGTAATATTGCAAACTGGACTATTGCTAATTGGTCTACTACTGATGCTAAATTTTATAGAGCCCCATTACCTATGTATGCCCTCCTAACAGGACCTTCTCCTATAACTATTCTTATCTCTTCATTGGTTAATATCTCATGTTGTATTACTCCTCTCCACTTTACGCTCCCAACATTACAGGATAAAGTAATAAGAAAGATTAACTGAAAATTGTACTACATGGAATATAAATAACTCTACCCTTAGTATAACTATTCCCATTAATAATCAATATTTGTTTTGTGCCAATGCTTCTGTAATAACCAATCACGATGCTTCAGTACATTATTCATTATTATTGCCCAAAACACCACCCACCGATCATCCTCCATCTGTTGTTCGTGTCCCAAAATCATGTGTTAATACCTATTGCTCAGCACAAAATTGTACTTCATAATAATGTGTCCATTCCAACTTTATTGCCCCTTACTAGATTTAAAAGAGCCTGGTATGACACCCTACTTGGCGGGGCAGGAACAGGTTGGGTATAGTAAATTCTATAGATCTTGAGACCTTGGCCAGCAGACTGCGCAGTGCTGGGCAGGATGTATCTCAAGCTTTGACAATTAATGCTAATTGGTTGCCCACAATGATCCTGCCATACCAAAATACTTTAAAATACCAAGGCCAATTCTTACAAGTTTTTAATGATAGCATTTTAGCTAATATATGGATTGATACTAATATAAGTGCCCTGTTTAAATGGACCAAATGTTCTTTGCAAAACATGTACACTTTAGTACAAAAAGAGAATGCTCAAAGGTTATTACAAGAAGGAGATACTAACCTTTGGGATGTAGCATTACCCTATATGGCAAATTACTGGAAACAGATGAAGCCTGAACGAGTTCAGTGTACCTCCCTTTGGTGTAGTGGGACTGTAGTATATTATCAAGTTCATATATGGAAAATGATGTGTCAATTCCATGTGATTCCTTTTGTGTTACATGACTATTTTGCTATACCACATATAAATAGTAACTATATAGATCAAGACAATGTAACTTAAACTTTATAGTACTGTACTTTCACTAACAAAGACATCCTGTGTGAGATGATGAATAGGCAATTGGAGCCCTGCCTTTTCTCACACTCCTCTAATCTTTGTGATTTAACTGTCTATCCTTTTTCTAACTTTTCAATGTTATATGAAGTATCTTCTTAACACATTTGTTTAACCTCTAATAATAGTGCTGATTTAGCTTCTGTGTCTCAGAAACCTCCCTTTTCTGGATGTTTAACTAACATCTCTTTCTTACACTGGCAGGGTGATGATTTTTACTTTTGCCCTGATACAGATGTTAAGAATTTATCTGGCAGGGTGATGATTTTTACTTTTCCCCAATACAGATGTTGTTAGAAATTTGACTTGGGTACCCAAATTGTTACCCCTTCCCCATACTTCTTTATCTTTACAAACTTTAATTGCTATTCTTAATCAATCTCATGTCCTAAAAAAGCTGTTAGAGTCCAATCAGCGCACTTTGAATGAACATAGAATACAGACTCACATAGTTGCAGGACATTTAGTCGAGGCCTCTCATTTAGTAACTTCTGATACTAATCACCACTGGTATGATTTCCTGTTTAAATCAGCAACTGCTACTAGATATTTTAACAGTTTAGCTATTCCTATATTGTTGTTAATGATTTTCTTATTATTATGCCTTTGTAATTTTTATATGTATATTAAAATAAAACAAATTTACAATATGTTTACTCCTATAGTCCCATCCTCATACATTTCTCATGACCTTAAGGCCAAATGAATAAGAAAATGAAATTTTCTTATAAGTAAATTCTCTTGACCCTGTATGAGGACATACCTTCCTCAGGAATTTACTTCCCCACCCCAGACATTCCATAGGTCATTTGTCCACATTCTAAAGGTTCTAGGAGCCAGACACTCCTTGGAATACACAGGTAGTACTGAGGAGAACTGGTTGTTCTCACAGTATTGATTTAATTCAAAGTAAAATCTTCTGGCCCCTTTTGGCATTTCCTTGAAATCTTCAAACTGGTAGACTTGTAGGCTTTTACCATATTACTGTTAAAGGAACTCCCTCCCAACTAAGGGAATCCCTCCCAACTAAATTAGCAACTAGCCTTTTTTGTTCCCCACTGATAAATACTCTGAGGCTCCAAGCATTGGCAGGAATCTCACCCATGGAGAATTGATTCTGCCTGGGGCTCGCTCTTTCTTTCTTTCTTTCTTTCTTTCTTTCTTTCTTTCTTTCTTTCTTTCTTTCTTTCTTTCTTTCTTTCTCTCTCTCTCTCTCTCTCTCTCTCTCTCTCTCTCTCTCTCTCTCTCTCTTTCTTTCTTCCTTTCTTTCCCAATCGGGAATCAGAAAAGGCTGAAAAGAGAACACGGGACCCCCCCCAGCCACGGACTGTTCAGAGTTGGTGCTCCCCCGAATTGGTGATGTTATCTTTATCTTTTTCTTCTACTTTGATTATAGTATTACTAACCCATTGTCTTTAATGTATTAGTTGCTGTATTGGATGTCATTGTAATCAATCTATTCCTTGTGTTGTGTAATTAAAATACTTTCATTCTCATGAGTGTCAGCGAGAGTGTCATTTGCAGGAACCAATCTGAACCTCATTTAAAATCACAATACAAATGGATAATTCAGTGGTGTTCTAAATTATATTTCTATAATTAATAATAATTTTGAATATTTTCCATAAGACTCTTGATGGCTTTAGTTTCTTCTTCTGAAAAGAGATTCTTCATATTCTTTGACTATTTTTCAATCAGGGAATTGTTTTTAATTTGTGAGTGGTCAACCTCAATTTTACTGGAAATAGTGCGACAAAAATGGAGGTTTTTTAATCAAGACATGTAAGCTCTGGGTGTCACCCAAGATGTGCTGAGGTACCCAAGGAGGTGACTGGGGTAATAATGTTGAATGACTAGACTGCAGTTGGAAGGGGTTAGCCATCTCACTGTTTTGAGTTATTTTGCATAAGAAGCAAAAATCCATAAAGAAAGCTTGGAAATCTCTTCAGTGAAGAGTGTGGGTGATTTTCAAATAATCAGAGACTGGAATTAACAATATCTGTTTAGTCACAGACAATTCATTGGCCTGAAAATAGAGATGAGGACAGTTCTAATCTTCAAGTCAATCAGTTTACTGGAGATCATGAGATATTAGTAGGTGGGTAGTAGCTTCAATAAAGTTCAATAAATAGACAATAAATATTGTCTATTAGACATAAGAATATGTTAAAAGCAAAAAATTAAACATTTCTAAGAATGATTTCCGATTTGAATATTAATAGTTCTTTAAACACTGGTGTATTTTAGGGGATTTGAAAGGCTTAAAAAGATTTTAGTTTTGCTTATTAAACTATCCAAAGACATTGGAGGAAAAAATGTTGGCTAAATGAATTTTTTGTTTATACTTCCAAATTTTTGAAACAAGTTGATAATGATAGCTATAATAATTCTTGTAGAACTTTAAAGTTATAAACTGCTTTGCATCTGTGAGCGAGGTGTTTATTATTATTCCCATTTTACATATAAGGAAACTGTGATTGAGAGAAGTTAAATAATTTGCCTATGGTCATACACCTTATAAGAACCACATATAAGATTTGAATTCAGGACTTCTTTCTACATCCAATAATTTATATTTCTTCATAATTCAAACATGTGTTTAACTTTATAATAAAGTTATAACTACAACTTTACCTATTTTTACATATATCTATATACATATTTGTAACTATACATCTATTCATATGTATTTTATCTTATTACTGAATGTTAATATGTTAAAATGTAACATGTTCATAAGTAATTTACATAGTAGGTAGCTACTTAGGTATATATTTTCCCTATTTAAGTGCATTAGAAGTTATATAAAGACAGGCATAGCATGCTTTGAGGTACCTTGCATACAAATAGATGTTCAATAAATATTTGTTGAACAAATAAATCATTATCATTTTCATTTGTCTATTTTTCTTTAATCTTTATGATCATTTACCTCATAAATTTGAAACTGAGTATTTTAATGAGTAATACAAACTTTGGTTTAAGTAATGTAGAGAAATTTGTTGTTGTTATTGTTTTAATCAAATATCAAGGTATCACAAATGAGTTTAGATGAGCTTTTAGATTAAGTAGGCAACCTCCTTACAGAAGTGGAAAAGAAGAAAAAAACAGGGAAATTACAATGCAGTTGATCCATTCTATCAAAACACCAGTTTTTCTCTTCCCCTTTGTTTCTAGATATTTTCAAACTTGCTTTAAGGTATTAAGGTATCATTTCCTTTTTCTGCTTATCCAAATCAACATGCTAACTGTAACGCTCAGTTGCTGGACCAATGTAACTTCCTATTCTTTGCTGAACTATTTTGTAGTAGCACTAACATGCTATCATTAAGACCCTCAATGGGAAATCATGATCTAAGAATCTTCCTCATTCTGTTCATTATTCAATTTTCCTTAAAAGGATAGGCCATCTACTTTAACCTTCTTTAAATTACAAGCTTCTCTTTAACCTCAGGATTTCTTGTTTTTTAAGAAGATATAGGGTTTTGAATTCCAAATTCAGCAGAAGAAATGACATAGGGCTGTTTAGCGAAAAGAAAGACATCTTCCTCTATGGAGCATCATACTAGGATTTTTCATCCTTCACATAGAATTCTTATTCTGATATGAGAAATCAAAGGTTAAATGTCCCAACATATAGAATTTTAGCTCAGTAGTTTTCATTTATTTATAACTAAAAATGAGATATATTATTTTATCATCATTTGTAATTGTATTTCATAATCTCTAATCCAATCGTAAATTAAGTTTGATACTAGTTTAACACCTGAATTATTAACATGCTTTTTGTTTTAAGGTTAAACATAATTTTATTCTAAATTACATTTGGTTTAAAATTTCACATTGATTTCTGATTATAATGAAGGGTGAGATTTTCTTTTTGAGGTAGTTAGAAATACATGACTTTCCAGAATTTCACAGTTAGTGTGAGTCCAAATTTAAACTTAGATCCTCCTGACTTCAGGACTGATATTCTTCCCACTGTCCCATCTACCTTTCCCCAATAGAAACTCAAACCTAATGTTCCTGATATTTACTTATCCCACAGTACACTGACAAGCAATGTATGAGGGTTTGGATTCTAAATGTGTTTATATTTGGACAAAGTCCAGTTGTAACAAGAAACACTGAGAATATCTCACTTTGCTCTTTATGCTGTATATTTAAAATATATTCCAATCAATAGAAAGAATAAACAAAGCATAAAGAAAATATGTGATTTCCATATGGCAAATCAATCAGAAGTAAATACCAATTTTGCCCCTAAAGAACATTATTATGCCATTAAATTATTGGTTTAAAAGCAAATTAATTAACCCAAATATCAATTAACTTACATCAACTGATTCCATTCCCCCAAATTAATTATAAATTGATATAGAAGTAAAAATGGATAAATATGTAGACATTTTTTTATTTCTAATCTATTCTCATTTAATATTTATATTACTAATAGTTTATTTGCTGTAAAACTTTGGTTTACTTCTATACCTGATTTAGGGAATTTTGCAAACTTTTACTTCAAGAACCTTTTTATATAGATTCTCATAAGCACCTGGAAAAGAGAAAAACAACATTCTTAATTATATAATAGATGTCTGATGCTTTCTGAAAAAATGCCCTATTAATACTGAATATCTATATATTCAGAACCCTCAAAAATGACAATTGCCTATATTTATAACATTGTGTTATATAGAAAATTTTATATCACTTGAGTACTCAGAAGATATCTCCTATCTCACTTGGTTTCCAAATAGAAGTTTGGTATTTAAATTTTATATTTCCCAATTAGTTAGAAAATTGCTTCATATTTAAATTGAGTTTCATTTAATCTAAAGTATATTTAATGTCAAGACCATAGATGGTCTGGTTCAAAGGTATATTTGATTATCAAACAGCTAAATTATTTAGATTACACTGGTACTACACAGAGTAATCACAATGAACAAATCTCAATCCAGTGACAAATGTTTGTCTTTCAAAAGGAGGTAATCACCAACCAATTTTACTAAAGCATTAGGATTTCATTTCTGGGACCCTTCCGTCCTTTTTGATCTAAATATTTTGAAATCCCAAGTCAACTTCACTTAAATCACGAGATATTTATAGTAATTTTCAATTTTGACAAGTCTAGGAACTTATAATTATGTATCATATAAAGATTTCTACTACAGTACTTTTAGGACTTATGGCTAAGAGAAAATTTGCATGACTGGTGCCAGAGGGTAGAGTTAGCAACAATGAACATATTTTGCAAAGAGGTAAATTTGGTTTTGACATAAGGGAATGAGTATTAACAACTAGAGTATAATGGCTCTATCTTTTTTGAGATTAAGTAAAATCTAAACAATGACATATTTATTTTGTATAAAGTATTTTATTGAGTAGATTTGAAATGGGGTACTCTTGGAGGACTTCTGGGGCTGAGTCAAGGTGGCAGCATGAAGTTAGCTTGCTCCTGGAGCTTTTTTCTACACAACATTAAATGCATCCTTCACACAGACATTAAAGCTATAGCTCCCACTAAAAAAAAAAAGAGCAAAACAAGTTCTCAACTATAAGCTTTTAGCAGGATCTTCACTGAAGTTCTGTCTCTTCGGTGGGGGGGGAAGGGAAATAGAGCACAGCTAGGAGGAGGAACAGGTAAGCCAATAGGAGCCTTCTAGGCACAGCACAGTCCAGTTCCGATCAACCAGAAAGAAACCTAGATCCTGGCAACTAATTGGCAGGCAAGGTACTGGCTCATCTAGATAGCAGCAGGGTGGGTCCTAAATCCAGACAAAGTCTGAGCCCTGGGAATCTTGAAGTAATAGACAGGACTGGTTTGGAAACAATGCAATGCATAGGCAGAGCCTGAATATAAAGAAGGAAACAAACTTCTTACATAGGTAATGCCTAGGCTGCATAAGTAACATCTTGAAATGTCTAAGTCCTAAAAGATAAGAGATGAAGCAAGGATGTCCATTATTACAATTACTTATCAATATAGTAATAAAAATATTAATCTTACCAATAAAAGAAGAAAAAGAAATTGAAGGAATTAGAATTGGCAAGGGAGAAGCAAAATTTTCACTCTTTGCAGATGATATTAGAGAACTCAAAGACTTAGAGAACCTGAGAAAATCAGCTAAAAACTATTTGAAACAATTAAAAACTTCATCATAGTAGCAGGATATAAAATAAATCCAAGTAAATGATAAGCATTTATATATATATATATATACAATAAAACTTAAAGATCATTCACAATAACTGAAAAGTACATAAAATAATAAAATATTTGGAAATATACTCAAGAGAAACCCAGAAACTGTATGAACACAAATGTAAGACACTTTTCACACAAATAAAGTCAGATCTAAATAATTTCAAAAACATCAATTTTTCAACATTATGTTGGGCAATTACTTATTAAATTAAATTACTTATTCAGTGCCACTCCAATTAGACTACCAAAAAATTATTTACATAGCCAGAAAAAAATAGTGAACAAAATTCATCTGGAGCATCAAAAGATTAAAAATTTTAAGGGAACTTATGAGAAAAAAAATGCAAAAGGAAGGTGGCCCAGCTGAAGCAGATCTAAAACTATGCTATAACATGGAAGTCATCAAACCTGCCTGTACTGGTTAAGAAATAGAGTAATGAGTCTAGCTAGGTGGTGCAGGATAGAGTACCGGTCCTGGAGTAAGGATGACCTGAGTTCAAATCTGATCTCAGACACATACTGATTGCCTAGCTGTGACCCTGGGCAAGTCACTTAACCCAGCTGCTTTGTGAAAAGTAAAAAAAAAAAGAAAACAAAAAGAAATAAAGTAATGGACCAGTAGATTAGAATAGGTATAAAAGGCAAAGTGGGAAATGACTATAGCAACCTATTTTTTTAGGTTTTTGCAAGGCAAATGGGGTGACTTGGCCAAGGCCACACAGCTAGGTAATTATCTGTCTCCTGAGATCTGGAGTGAGCCAGGGGCAGAGAGCAGAGAGCCAGCAGGGTTGGGGTGAGAGCTGAACTAACCTAAGATCAGTTATAGAGGCACAGACTGTGGGAGCCACAGTGCAAGAGCAAAGTAGACTGCAGAAGCTTGGGCTGTGGGAAGAGCATCCTGGGGCTCTCCAGCAAAGCTGGAGGGGGTGTTCCTGTGTTGAGAGTTGCAGAATGTGGCTGGACATCTATCTTCTGGTCTCAGCTTCTCTGGAGGATCATGGACTCCATACTTTCATTTCAGTAGAGTCCTTTTCCCAGAGCAAACACAATAATCAACCCCACCACCCCACCCTCCCAAGCTCAGGTGGGAGCAGCAGAGTTCCTACAGCTGAATAGGGAGATTAACTACCTCCCCACAGAGGCCAGCCCACATTGTTCAAGGATAAAAGTATGCATCAGTCCCACCCCCCTAGGCCTTGGGAGAGTGTCTCAAATAAAGACCCCAGATACCTCAGAGAAAGCAACTAGCACCCCCTACTGGGTGGGTGGCCCATTTGGAGCCACTAAGGCAAGTGAAGAAAGCCTCTAGCACCCACTAATAGTCAGCCCACTTGGAGTTACTAAACCAATGGGCAACGTTCTAGGGATCTCAACACTAAACTGCTGAGAACCAGCCCTTACCCCATCACAAGATCTGAGGAAAATGAAAAAATGGGAAATAGGGGTCTACAGAAAATAACTTATAAACAAAGACCCTAACTCAGAGAGATCTAGAACTTCTGAGGTGAATATGATTTGGTCTCCAGCCCAGAAAGACTTACTTGAAGAAATCAGGAAGGAATTGAAATATCAACTGGAAAATTTTGGAAAAGACATTCAAGAGTAAATTAACACCTTTCAACAAGAGAAAAAAAACACTTGTAACATATAACTGGACTAATGCCAAAAAAATAATTCTCTCAAAACCTCAATTGGACAAATGGAAAACTCCTTCAAAAATCAAATTGACAGGAAAAGGAATTGCAAAATGCAAACAAAGGAAATTCTTCTCTAAAAAATTACATGGAATGGAATGAATTCATGAGACAAAAAGAATCTATTTTTAAAAATCAAAAAAAAAAAAGAAAATGCAAAGTACGTAATCGACAATACCACTGACCTCAAGAATAAGTCTAGAAGAAAAAAAAAACCTAAGGAGCATTAGGGTCCCTGAAAATACTGAAGAGGAAAAAAAGCCAGGACTTAATATCACAGGATTTAGTGATGGAAAATTGCCCTGGCATCATGGAACCAGAGGGCAAAATGATTATTGGAAGAATATATCAATCCCCTCTAGAATGGTATCCCCAAATGAAAACACCAAGGAATATTGTGGTCCAATTCCAGAACTATCAGATAAAAGAGAAAATCCTGCAAGCAGACAGAAAGAAACAACTTAGATACCTTAGAACTACAGTAAGGTTAACACAGGACCTGGCTCCATCACCATTAAGGGATCAAAGGGCCTAGAAAGATAGATATATGATGAAATAGGAGAATTCCAAATTTTCCTGATGAAAAGACCAGAGCTAAATAGTAAATATGAACTTCAAACAAGAAGACTCAAGAGAAACATGAAAAGGTTAAAAAAAACAGGTTAAAGAAAAAATGGCTATCCAATAACATGAAATTGGCTATATCCCCACCCATGAGAAAGGCTCATAACTCTTGAGAATTGTTAATCTTAGAGAGAATATGCTTATCCAGAAGTGATGGACACTCATGACTTCTCTGTGATTCTGATGGAATAATATAAAAACAATACCTACTTAAAAAAGGGGGAACAGAAAGGTATGGGAGGATGGAGGAGACTGAATGGGGTAAACCTCATTACATTAAGAGGTAGAAAGGACCTATTACAATATATAGGAAGAAAAGAGGAGGTGAGAACCACCTGAATCTTACTTTCATTAGATTTGGCTTAAAGTTAACATAGAAACACTCAGTCAAGTTAAAAATCACGTCTTACCTTTCAAGTTTTAAATGGGAAAAGTGGAAGTGGGGAGACAAGAATTAACAGAAGGTAGGAAAGGAAGAAGGGGTAAAGGGAAAGGGGAAGAAAGGGGAGGGGGGTTGGATAGAAGAGGGCAAACACACTGAAGATGATGCTATTCAGAAACAAAATACTGGGGGATATGGATAAAGGGAAAAAAGTGAAAAATACAGAGAGAAGATAACATAGAGGGCAATAAAGAGTTAGTAATTATAACTTTGAATGTGAATGGCAGGAACTCTCCCCAAAATTGCAAGCAAATAGCAGAGTGGATTATAAACCAGAATCCTGCTTACAAAAAACTCATTTGAAGGAGAGAGATAAATATAGCATAAAGATAAAAGGTTGGAGTAAAATATATTTTACTTCAACTGAAGTGAAAAAAGCAGGGGTAGCAATCCTTACTTCAGAAATAGTAGCTGCAAGAATAGAACTCAATAAAAGAGATAAGTAAGGAAACTGTATCCTCTAAAAGATCCCATAGACAGTGAAGCAATTTCAATACTAAACATGTATGCACCAAGTGGTTTAGCATCCAGATTCTTAAAGGAGACGTTGAAGGAATTACAGGAAGACATAGCAAAGCTCTACTAGTGGGAGACTTCAACTTCCCAATCTCAGATTTAGGTAAGTCTAATCATAAAACAAACTAGAAGGAAGTTAAGGAGGTAAACAGATTGTTTGAAAACCTAGGCATGATAGACCTTTGGAGAAAATTGAATAGGGATAGAAATGAATATACATTTTTTATGCAGTACAGGGCACTTATGCAAACACTGACCATGTAGTAAGGCAAAAAAACTAATAGTCAAATGCAGAAAGGCAGAATGAGTGAATATATACTTCTCAGATCACAATCCAATACAAATCACATTCAATAATAGGTCAGGGAGAGATAGACCTAAAACTAATTGGAAACTAAATAACTGTATTTTAAAGAATGAGTGGTTCAAACAACCAATTATGCAAAGAATTGATGATTTGATCCTAGATAATGACAATAACAAGACAGCATAGTAAAATTAATGGAATATAGCCAAGGTAGTTGACAGGGTATATATTATATCTTTAAATATTTACATGAATAAATTGGGTAAAAGAGGAAATCAATGAAGTAAACATGCACTAAAAATTTAAAGAAAAAACAAATTAAAAAATCAATTAAATTTCAAATTAGAAATTATAAAAATGAACCAAGAAATTAATAAATTTGAAAGCAAGAAAGTTATTGAACTAATAAATAGAACCAAGAGTTGGCTTTATGAACAAAGAATGAAACCAATGAACCTCTGATCAATTTGATTAAAAAATAAATAAGAAAATCAAATTGCAAGTATCATATATGAAAAAGGTAAACTCACCACCAATGAGGAGCAAATTTAAATAATTCAGAATTATTTTGCCCAACTGTATGCCAATAAATTTGATAATAAAAGTGAATGGGTGAATGTTTCCAGAAATGTAAGTTACCCAGGTTAAGAGAAGAGGAAATTAAATACCTAAATAATCCCATCTCAGAAAACGAAAATAAACAAGCTATTATTGAGCCCCCTGCAAAGTTGTAGGATGTAAAATAAACCTTCATAAATCCTCAACATTTCTTTATACAACTAGCAAATTACAGCAGAAAGAGTTAAAAAAGAGAAATCACATTTAAAGTAACTTCATACAATATAAAATACTTGGGAGTCTACCTGCCAAAGGAGACTCAGAAACTTTAGATGAAAACACAAAAAAATTATCACACAAAATCACATTTAAATAACTGGGCCAATATCAACTGCTCATGGATAGGCTGAGGTAACATAATAAAAATGACAATTTTACTAAAATTAAATTACTTGTTTAGTGCTCTACCAATAAAAATTCCAAAAAATACTTCAATGAGTTAGAAAAAAATTGTAAGTTTATATGGAGAAATAAAAAGTCAAGAATTTCCAGGGTTTAATTAAAAAAAGTGCAAAAGACAGTGGCTTAGCCCTACCAGATCTAAAATTATATTATAAAGCATCAGTCATCAAAACTGTCTGGTTTTGGCTAAGAAATAGAGTCATGGATCAATGGAATAGACTAAATGAAAAAGAGATTGTTGGAAATGATTATAGTAATCTGCTGTTTGATAAACCAAAGAGTCCAGTTTTGGGGATAAAAACTCTCTTTTATAAAAACTGTTGGGAAAATTGGAAGTTTGTATGGTAGAAACTTGGATTAGACCAACACCTCACACCCTATACCAAGATAACGTTGAAATGGGTGCAGGATTTAGAAATAAAAGACAATATTATAAGCAAAGTAGGAGATCAAAGAATAGTTTGCATGTCAGATCATATGGAAAAAGAAACAGTCTATGACCAAGGAAGAGTTGGAGAACATCATTAAAAACACATCAGATAATTTTAATTATATTAAAAAGTTTTTGCACAAAGAAAACTATTGTAACAAAGATCAGAAGAAATGTAGTAAATTGGACAATTTTTACAAATAGTATTTCTGACAAAGGACTCATTTCTAAAATATATAGAGAACTAAGTAAAATTTGTAAAAAAAATAGAAAATTGACAAATGGTCAAAGGATATGTGGAGGCAATTTACAGTTGAGGAAATCAAAGTGATCCATAGTCATATGACAAATTGCTCTAAATCATTACTTATTAGAGAAATGCAAATTAAAGCATCTCTGGGGTACCACCTCACACCTCTCTTATTGGCCAGTATGACCAGAAAGGACAATGATCAATGTTGGAAGGGATGTGGGAAACTCGGACACTTATTAATTGTTGGTGGAGCTATGAATTCATCCAACTTTCCTGGAGAGCAATTTGAAATTATACTCAAAGGGCAATAAAAATATACATAACCTTTGTTCCAGCAATAGCACTTACTGGGTTTATACACAGAAGAGATCATGGAAAAGAGACAATACATCACTTGTACAAATATATTCATAGCAGCTCTGTTTATGGTCGCAAAGTATTGGAAATTGAGTGAATGCCCATCAGTTGGGGAATGACTGAACAACTTGTGGTATATGTATGTTATGGAACACTATAGTTCTATTAGAAACCAGGAGGGATGGGAATTCAGAGAAGCCTGGAAGGATTTGCATGAACTGATGTTGAGTGAGATGAGCAGAGCCAGAAGAATATTATACACCATAACAGCAAAATAGGATTAATGATCAATCTTAATGGACTTGCTCATTCCATCAGTGCAACAATCAGGAAAAATTTTGGGGTATCTGTGATGGAGAAAACCATCTGTATTCAAAGAATGAATTGTGGAGCTTGAAAGTTTGAACAAAGATCAAAGTTATTACCATTAATTAAAAAAAACATTATCTTATTATGTTAATTTGCTACCTCTTATATTTTTTTTCTCTTGAAGGACATGATTTCTCTCTCAACACATTCAACTTAGATCAATGTATAGCATGGAAACAATGGAAAGACTAACAGTCAGTCTTCCGTAGGAGGTGGGGGGAGAGAAGTGAGATTAGGGGGAAAAATGTTAAAATTCAAAAATAAATAAAAATAGTACCATCATTTTCTTCAAATGATTATCTTCATTGATCCAGTTTATATCTTGTATATGCATGATTATGTGCACAATGTTTCTTCCACTATACTGAGTTACATAAGACCAAAAATTTTGGAGTTGCCTTTCTTTGTATCCCCATCTCAATACATTTCTGGAAAATAACAGGCTCTTAATAAATTCAATTTTCGTTTAACTTGATTTATTCATGAGGTCATATGTTCCCAGTTTTGAGTTGATTCAAGGTATTTTAGAAGGAACTTCTGCATTATATTAGATGACCACTAAAATCTATTCTATCACTGAGATTCAGTAGTTTGATGCTGAGTGTCCTACTTGCTAATTTCTACAAACTCATGAACCAAAATATTTTGATTGTCACTGAAAAGAAGATATTTTATTTCTAAGGGAAAACAATGAAATTAAGTACTGAAGATGATGCCAGGAGAAAATGTAGCCTGTTAAAAGTTCGGGAGGAATATGAGAATTGATCTTGAATCAGAAGAAATTTTAATTACAGAAAGGTTTATTTAAGTATTGCTGTATCACACACACACACATGCATGTGTGTGTGTCTTCTATACATAGAATAGTTTAGTATAACATAGCAGAAGCTAAGGGAAAGAAAGAGAAAAGACAGTAGAAGTCATTATTCCTCTAAAGAAAATCAGCAACATCAATGACATATGACATAAGCCGCCATGAAAGGATGAGCAGTAAGGAAAGGTACAGGAGTATGAGAGGTTATGTAAGTGATTATGTTCCTCAAGGATAGGTTTGCTTCATTGTAAGGCAAGTAATGCAACTCAGGATAGGATGATCTTTTAAGGAGTACATAGAAAAATGTATGGAAATATAGGTATGCATTTAAATAGGTGTAAGGGCAGGAGCTCAGAGAGCAAAGATGAGGTAATGAGGGATATGTTAGGGAGGGGCAGCAGTTCAAAGATTTAATCCCTTCAGATTGATGCAAGCATCCATTGCTCTTATTGATATGGATTTGTCTTTACAGAGAGAGACAAGCTACTTTGCAAAAAATTTATTGACCTCATTTTAATAATTGATCATTAGGATAGGGATACAGCCCTATAGTGCCTTCAGCAAAGTTAAATGTACCTATACCAAGATAAGATAAAAAAAAAGGTGAAAAATTTAAACATAGATGACAATATTGTGAGCCCACTAGGAGATCAAGGATTTACCTGTCAGATCTATGGAAAGGGAACCAGTGTATGACCAAGGAAGAGATGGGGAGCATCATTAAAAATAAACTAGACAATTTTGATTACATTAAATTAAAAGGTTTTTGCACAAACAAAACCACTGTAACCAAGATCAAAAGAAATGTAGTAATTTGGGAAATAACGTTTACAATTAGAATTTCTGACAAATGATTTATTTCTAGAATATATAGAGAACGGAATCAAATTTATAAGAAAACAAGCATTTCTCCAATTGACAAGTGATCAAAGGATATGAAAAGGCTATTTGCAGATGAGGAAATCAAAGCTATCCATAGTCATATGAAAAATTGCTCCAAATCATTACAGATTAGAGAAATACAAATTAAAGCATCTCTGAGATTGGCATCTCTCACTTCTCATATTGGCCAATATGACCAGAAAGGACAATGATCAATGTAGAAAGTATAGCGAGAAATTTGGTAAACAAATGCATTGTTGGTGGAGCTGTGAATTCATCCAACTTTTCTGGAGAATAATTTGAAATTATGCCCAAAGGATAACAAAAATGTGCAAACCCTTAGACCCAGCAATACCTAAACTAGGTCTATACCCTGAAGAGATCATCAAAAAAGGGTAAAAACATGGCATACAAAATAATTCATAGCATCTCTGTGGTAGCAAAGAACTGGAAATTGAGAGAATGTCCATCAGTTGAGGAATGAACAAATCGTGGTATATGTATGTTATGGATCACTATTGTTCTATTAGAAACCAGGAGGGATGAGATTTCAGAGGAGCTTGGAAGGACTTGTATGAACTGCAAGATGAGCAGAACCAGAACATTGTACATCCTAACAGCAACATGGGGGTGATGATCAAACTTCATGGACTTGCTCATTTCGTCAGTGTGATAATCAGGAACAATTTTAAGGTATCTGTAACAGAGAATGACATCTGTATCCAGAGAAAGTACTGTGGCATTTAAAAAAACACCAAAGACAGCCACGTTCAATTTAAAAAAAAAGTTGTCTCATGGACTATATTATTTTGTTCTCTCTAATATATTATTATTTTTCCCTCAACAATAAGATTTTTCTCTCAACACATTCAATTTTGTTCAATTGTATAGCATGGAAACAATGTTAAAGATTATCAGACTGTCTTCTCTGGGAGGTTGGGAGGAGCAAAGATAGGTTAGGAGAATATTGCAAAATTCAAAAGCTTACAAAATATGATAGGTAGAAACCACATACTATTGTATATAATTGGAATACAAAAATTTATTAAAATAAAGTTAAATGTAAGATATATGCCTTATGTTGCCTTCACAAATGTTAAATGTAAGATATATTGTCAGTGTCGAGGTAATAGATTAATTATAAAACATTTTTCTATCCAAAATTTCTCTCCATCATTGGTACATCATCATCAGAACATTTAATTAATATTCTTTTACGTTATACTCAAGGAATCAGTAGGTACATAGATATCGACATTTTGTCACCACTATCTTTAAGGTAAAATATTAATAATCAGATAAGTAGCCAAATATATTTTATAAATTCTAAAATAATTTTATCTTACTATATCCTTGCAGTTCATTATTCTATTGACAACAAGTTAGTGAACTTTTTTTTATAATAATACTAAGTTTATTTGTTTATTTTTTTTAAGTTTTTGAAAGGCAAAGGGGTTGTTAAGAGCCTTGCCCCATGCCACACAGCTAGGTAATTATTAAGTGTCTGAGGCTGGATTTGAACTCAGGTACTCCTGACTCCAGGGACAGTGCTCTATCCACTGTGCCCAGCAGCATTCAAACTGTTTTCTTTAATCCCCACCAAACAATGAGTTTGAACATTATTGCCAATTTGATTGTGTCAAATTTTAGAATTGATTTCTTTATGTTTGTGTGTATGTATATATACATATATGTATCTATATAAATATAGATACATATATATATAATTTACCCAGTTGTACCTAGATACTCATATTTAATTTATTATGTAACTCTTGATGTTTTATGAAACCAATGAATAGGAAATCAATTTATTCCCATAAGAACTGATGTAATTAGAAATAATTCATGAAAATTTCCCAGAATTTTTACATTTTACTAGGTTAATATTAATGAATGAAATTGTTTTGGAATATAGAACCTTAAAACTAAGCAGATGTGGATAAAAAAGCAACTAATTACATAAAAAATTTGATTACATAAAAATGTAATAAAATTTAACTTTCAGTTCCTGAAATAATGGGTTATTGTTTGCACTCTGCTTTCAAAGAGGACTATGACATTAGAGATGTGATTCAATGAAACGCAGTTGAATTTCAGTGAGGGGTTGCTATGCAAAGTCATCAGTTTCAATTTCTCCTTCTGAGTCATCTGGATCCAGTGAACAGATGTGGATTAGGACAACTAGAGATGGCCTCGGATGAAGTGGGAGACCTTGGCTTTTTAAAGTTCAGGCATTTCCCGAATCACAGGTAAGGACCATTCAATGATTAAGGCTAGGTAAGAGAAGTCAAAACTAGCCACTTTTACTTAAACTGGAAAAGCAAGACCCTCAGGGCTTCTCAGTGGTTATGTCAGCAGATAAGTAAGAAATGAAGCTAGAACTAAACTCCGTTTCAAAGTAAAAAAAAAAAAAATCAATTTGGGAGGAGAGATCCTCCTGGTTTTTGGCCCTAACAGAAAGAATTGTGATTTACATTTTTTCTGAACCAATCAAGACCCAGACAAGGAGCAAATGAGCTTAGCCTGGAGCTCTGCACTGTTTTTGAGATAAAGAGAGACTGATGATTCACTTCAGTCATTGAGAGAAGGACTTGAATTGGTTCTAAGCAACAAGTGATAGAACATTTTGTCTTGCTACATCAGTGGTGACTCATACAAGTTCTAGCAAGTGCTTTGAGTCTTCAAGTAGCACAGAAAAGTGAAATTTATTTTTCTTTTTGAAAATTTCACTCAGTTCTCTGTATATTTTAAAAATTACTCCTCTGGTCAAAAATACTAGTTGCAAAAATTGTTTCCCAATTTACTACCTTTCTTTTGATCTTGGTCACAATGGTCTGTGCAAAAGCTTTTTAATTTAATGTAATCAAAATTATCTAGATTGTTTTTAATTATGTTCTCCATCTCTTCCTTGGTCATAAACCGCTTCCATTTGCATAGATCTGACAGGCACACCACTCTTTGATCTTCTTATCTGCTTTTAATATTGTTGTTTATGTATAAATCCTGTATCCATTTTGATCTTATATTGGTATAGGGTGTGCGGTGTTGGACTAATCTAAGTTTCTTCCATACTAACTGCCAATTTTCCCAAGTTTTTTTTTATTGAAAAAAGAGTTTTTATCCCAATAGCCAGACTCTTTGGGTTTATCAAACAGCAGATTACTGTAATCATTTCCTGATATTGCACCTAATATATTCAACTGGTCCAACACGATATTTCTTAGCCAATACCAGACAGTTTTGATGACTGATGCTTTATAATATAATTTTAGCTCTGGTAAGGCTAAGCCACCTTCTTTTGTACTTTTTTTATTGAATCCCTGGAAACTCTTGACTTTTTATTTCTCTCCATATATTTACTTACAACTTTTTTCTGACTCATTAAAGAAATGTTTTGGAAATTTGATTGGTAGAGCACTAAACTAATATTTTAGTTTTGGTAGAATTTTCATTTTTATTATATTAGCTCTCCCTAATCCATGAACAGTTGATGTTTAAATCTGATTAAATCTGATTTTATTTGTGTGAGAAGCATTTTGTTGTTTTCAAAAAGTTTTTGAGTCTGTCTTGGCAGGTAAATTCCCAGGTATTTTATTTTATCTGAGGTTACTTTGAATGGGATTTCTCTTTCTAGTTCTTTCTGCTGTATCTTGCTTGTGATATATATATATATATATATATATATATATATATATATATATATATATAAATGTTGAGGATTTATGAGGGTTATTAAGCCTATCCTCAAGTCTATCCCCATTGCATATAATGCTTGTTGATGGTTTCAGATAGTTATTACTTATTATTCTAAGGAACAGACCATTTATTCCTAAACTCTCTAGTGTTTTTATTACGAATGGGTGCTGTATTTTGTCAAAAGCTTTTTTAGCATCCATTGATATGATCATGTGATTTCTGATAGTTATGTTATTGATATAATTAATTATACTAACAGTTTTCCTAATATTGATTCAAACCTGCATTCCAAGGATAAATTGTACTTGATCATAATGTAGTATCCCAGTGATAATTTATTGTAATTGTTTTGCTAAGATTTTATTTAAGATTTTTGTACCATATTCATTAGGGAGATAGGTCTATAATTTTCTTTCTCTGTTTTAACTCTTCCTAGTTTAGGTATCAGCACCATATTGGTGTCATAGAAAGTGTTAGGCAGAGTTCAGTGTTCTCCTATTTTTCCAAAGAGTTTATATAGAATTGGGACTAATTATTCCTTAAATGCTTGATAGAATTCACTTCTCAACGCATCTGTCCCTGGAAATTTTTTCTTAGTGAGTTCAATAATGGCTTGTTGAATTTCTTTTTCTGAGATAGGGTTATTTAGGTTTTAAATTTCCTCTTCATTTAACCTGGGCAACTTACATTTTTGTAAATATTTATTGATTTCACTTAGATTATCAAATTTATTGGCATAGTTAGGCAAAATAATACCCAGTTATTAATTTAATTCCCTTCTCATTAGTAGTGAGTTCGCCTTTTTCATTTATGATACTAGCAATGTGGTTTTCTTCTTTCTTTTTTTAATCAAATTTACCAGAGGTTTATCAATTTCATTGAATTTTTTTTCATAAAACCAGCTCTTGGTTTTATTTATTAGTTCAATAGTTTTCTTGCTTTCTATTTTATTAATTTCTCCTATAATTCTTAGAATTTCTAATTTGGTATTCAATTGGGGGCTTTTAATTTGTTCTTTCTTTAATTATTTTAGCTCTAATTATTTAGTTCATTGATTTCTTCTTTCTCTCATGAAAGCATTTAAAGATATAATATATCCCCTGACAGTCACTTTGAATGTGTCACTTAGGTTTTGGTATGCTGTTTCATTATTGTCATTATCTAGGATGAAATAATAATTCTTTCTATAATTTGTTGCTTGATCCATTCATTCTTTAAAATGTGGTTATTTAGTTTTCACTTAGTTCTGGGTCTATATCTCCTTTGCCCAGTATTGTATATGATTTTTATTGCATTTATGATCTGAGAAAGATGTATCCCCTATTTCTGCCTTTCTGCAATTGATCATTAGGTTTTTGTGTCCTAGAACATGGTCAATTTTTGCATAAATGCCATGTACTTCAGAAAAAAAAAGTATATTCCTTTCTATCCCCATTCAATTTCTTTCATAGTTCTATCATACCTAAGTTTTCAAATGATCTATTTACCTCCTTAACTTCCTTCTTGTTTATTTTATGTTTAGATTTATCCAAATCTGAGAGTGGGAGGTTGAGGTCTCCCACCAGTAGAGTTTTCTTGTCTGTGTCTTCCTGTAGCTCTTTCTACTTCTGCTCTAAGAATTTGGATATTTAGAATTTAAAATATTTAGTACTGAAATCATTTTATCGTCTATGGTACCTTTTAGAAGGATACAGTTTCCTTTCTTATCTCTTTGAATGCTATCTATTTTTGCAGCTGCTTTGTCTGAGATAAGAATTGCTACCCCTGCTTTTTGCACTTCAGTTGAAGCAAAATATATTTTGCTCCAAGCTTTTACCTTTAGTCTACATGTATCTCTATGCTTCAAATGAGTTTCTTGTAAGCAGCATATTGTTAGATTCTGGATTTTAATCCACTCTCTGATCCGCTTATGTTTTAAGGGAGAGTTCATCCCATTCACATTCAAAGTTATAATTACTCTTTATTGCCCTCCATGCTGTCTTCCTTCTGTTTGTATTTCTCCCCTTTTTTTCCTTTTTCCATATTCCCCAGTGTTTTGTTTCTGAATACGCCACCTTCAGTGTATTATCCTTTTATATCAACTGCCTCCCCTTTCTTTCCCCTTTCTCTTTTTCCCCTTCTTCCCTTCATTCTGTTAGTCCTCTTTTTCTCCCCCTTCCTTGTCCACCCTCAGGTTTTCCATTTTTTAATGCTTGAAAGATAAGATAATTTTCTTAACTTAACTAAGTGTATCTAAATTAACTTTAATTCAAGTCTGATGAGATGAAGATTCAAGTGGTTCTCACCTCCTCCCTTCTTCCCCTAAATTACCATAGGTCTTTTGTACCTCTTGATGTAATGAGATTCACCCCATTCAGTCTGCCTCCATCCTCCCTTTTCCTCACTGTCCCCCTTTTTTAAGGAGCTATTGTTTTTAAATCATTCTATCTGAGTCACAGGAAAGTTATGAGTATCCACCACTTCTGGCTATGTATGTTCTCTCAAATAGTGTTACAATTCTCGAGAGTTATGAGACTCTTTCTCCTCCTAAATGGGTATGTAGCCAATTTCATCTTATTGGATAGCAATTCTTTCTTTTAACCTTTTCATGTGTCTCTTGAGCCTCCTGTTTGATATTCAAATTTTCTATTTAGCTCTGGTCTTTTCATCATGAAATCTTGGAGGTCTCCCATTTCATTAAATGCCCATTTTTTCCCCCTGGAAGAGAAGGCTCAGTTTTGGTGGGTAGTGGCTTCTTGGCTGCATTCCAAGCTCCCTTGCTCTTTGGGATATCTTATTCTGGGTCCTTCGATGCCTTAATATTGTTGCAGTCAGGTCCTGAATAAGCCTTACTGTGACTCCTTGGTATTTAAGTATTTTTTTTTCTTTCTAGTTGCTTGTAGGATTTTTCTTTTATCCGATAGTTCTGGAATTTGGCTACAACATTCCTTAGTGTTTTCATTTTAGGATCTCTTTCCTGAGGGTATCAATACTTTCTTTCAATAACTATTTTACCCCCTGGTTCCATGATATGAATTAATTATCTCTCTTTTTTTTAGATTTTTGCAAGGCAAATGGGGTTAAATGGTGGTATACCTTTCCTTATGGGACACCAATAGAAACCTGTCCCCAGAGCCAGAATGACCTGTGATCACATATTTTTGATGCAGAGTAAAATCCAATTTCTGATTTATACTGACTAATTATTTGGACATTACATTTAACCGTTTAGGTTTGAAGGCATACAATTCAACTAGAAACTAGAGGCACTAAATAATAAATAAGCAACTCTCAATATCTCAATGCTACACATTGACTTAGAAAACCACATATCTTTATCTGTGCTCTATTACATTTTTATTAATTTGAAAATACATACTATATATTAATTTGATTTAGGAAACACAGATTTACCACCTCTGCTTTAAATAACTCCTTTATACTAGAAGTTTTAACAAATGAGCCAACCGTCAGTGCTTGAGGAAGTTTTCCATTTCTGTTTTTTTCTTCTAGTGATATTGCAAGTCTAGTCATACTATTTCCATCTAGTCTCTTTGCCTTCATAGCTATGTTTGTGAAATTGTTGTTTGTTTGTTTGTTTGTTTGTTTGTTTTTTGGATCCCTGTGTTTTCTTTTTATGGGAAATGAACCACAAGCAATTCCAACTATGTGTGTTCTGAGAAACTGGATATTTTGGGAAAATATAACTAGTCTAGTCTTTCAGAAAGTTGTAGGAGTGATATTAGAATATAACCTGTGTCAAATAAAATCAATATGTCTATGCTCTATCTTTTGGCTTGCCAACATCTTTACACATACATGAGAAGTTTGTTTTCTTTAAACATTTTCTTTTTTTTCCCCTCAAGCACACATGTTAGGTAGAAGAAACAGTAGCTCATAGCTCCTACAGAGATCTGCACAGATTCCAACCCTTTTTTTCCTCTAAGACCTGTAGTACCTTCCTATTCTATTGAAGTTTAGTTGGAGCAGTGAATAGATAGCTGAGAACCAAATCAGGAAACTTGTTATTCAGTTGTTTCAGTCTTGTCTGAATCTTTTTGATCCCATTTGGTATTTTTTCATAGGGATACAAAATCTGGTACCAATTCCTTCTCAAGTTCATTTTGCAGATGAGCAAACTGAGACAAACAGTTGTGTCTGAAGTTGAATTTCACTCACAGAAACAAGTCTTCACTTAATACATCACACTCTATATGTTTCACATTCCAGTAGTCTCTAAGTCAAGAAGAACTGATTTCAAAACTGTCCTAACACCTTACTAAACAAGCAATTACTGTACTTCATTTTCCTTTTCTGTAAAATTAGGATAATAATAAAATCTACCTTCTGGAGTTGTAGCAAGAATTAGATAATATAATATTTGCAAAGTTCTTAATACATTGCCTAACTCATAACAGAAGCTTTATACATGTTATCATTTTTTAGTATTAGTTTTATATTTTGGACTAATTTTTTTCTGTTATATGTCAGGCTCCCTGGTAATACCTGTAAATTGTGCTCCTTTCAGGGTTGATTTTATTCATTTAATTCATGCTCATGTGGTTATACTGCAGTAAGAAGCTGAAGTGGCCAGAATCAAATTGCATGCTGATCTTTCTCTTTAAACATGGGCACCTCATTCACATTTACCATAACTGAAGTACAGTCTTCATGATTTTTGATACTTCTGCTCTCGGACTCTCCCACTATTCCACCTATCAAAATCTCATTAAATAATTGGAAATAAGGGACACTAGTTCAATTGCAATCTCACTAGATAAATCGCAAGCTAGTAAACAAAGTCTCAAAAAATCCCACAAAACTCTCAAGTTACATTCAGGGAGGTGTTGGTGAAGTAAAGAAGATTTGAGTCATAGGTTTTCAGCAGTCAGGCTGGGATACTTGTTTGAAAGATACTTTAGAGTTGTTCTACATGACTCTGAAATGAAGAAGCAAGACCAATGGATAGAAATTGTAATATTTCAGCTTTCATCTCAATGAAAGAAATACAGTTAATATCAGAAAATATAAATGCTTGTCTTACAGTTTAATAGGTGAAATATAGAAAAATATGCATATACGTATATACAAATAAATATATGGATACATACATTTGTATAATTTTGAATATTTATAAATCACTTTACATACACTACCTCATATGATGCTTCTAGCAACACTATCAGGTAGATAATATCAGGTAGGTAACATTGTTCAAACAAGCACACTAAGAATCAAAGAGGGTAAAAACTTGTCCATAGTCACAGTCATAGATATCAGAAGCAGTATTCAAGCTCATCATATTTATATTTGCATCAATCATTGACTCCTCCATATAATGATCAGAAACTACATGAGTAAGTTAATGTAAGTTGCAAAGTTTGTGAACATACATATTTGGTTCCTTTTTCACTATATCTATAAAGTGTATTAAAGGGGATATTCCTTTATCATATAAGTATTGATCTAAATGTGTCCATCAACTGGGGAAAGGCTAAATAAGTTATGGCACATGGATACTATGGAATAGTATTATCATTCTATAAGAAATCATAAATGGTCATACTCTAGAGATGCATGGAATGACTTATGGGATGTGATGCTGAGTGAAGGGATTAAGAATCAAGAGAATATTGTATACATTAACAACATTGTGAGTTAATCAACCTTGAAGGATGAAGCTCCTCTCAGCAGTTCAGAGTTCTAGGACAACCATATTAAACTGGCTATTGGCAATGTTATCTCCATACAGAAGAAGAAAAACAAAACAAAAACAAAACAACCATTCAGAATCTGATAAACAATTTATAAAAATTATCTCTTATGTGTATCTTTCCATTAATCATAATTCTTCATGCTGAAAATGATTAATCTGTTAACATGTTTATAAAATATATGTATATCACACACACACACACACACACACAGATACACAAACAAAATGCTAACCTGATTGTTTGGCATTGAGGGGAAGGAGGTGGGAAGGGAGGGTGGAAAGAAATTTTGTAACTTAAAATATACATGTGCATGTGGATGAAAACAAATAAGAATACATGGCAGCTAGGTGGCACAGTGTTAATCTAAATGACTTTAAAGAGTTTTTTTTATTCTAAGAGCCTACAATTTTTCTTAGCAATTTAACTAGAAAGAAATGCTTTTTATTTGAAAATCTGCCTAAAATGTATTCAATGAATCAATCAATTCATAAACATCTATTGTGTTTTATATATATATCAGCTACTGAATTAACTACTAGGGATTCAAAAATAAGTATTATCCTCAAACACCTAAAATTATATTCAGAAAGGTATATTTTCCATATACTAGGAAAGAAGGGCATTGACACGAGGAAAAGACTTCATCTAGAGATCTTTGAAAGCAAATAAAGGATTCATTGGGTGTGGATGAAGTGGAAGTACATTCTAGTATGGGGTGAATATAGGGGTATGAGGTAATGGGGAAGGTCCTGGGTGAGGAGGAGTAGCAAGCATGTTAGTTCAACTGGAATGTGGAGTGGGAGAAGATGAATAATGTATAATATATTGAAAAAAGTTGGTTGAACTCAGGTTAACAAGGGTATTAAAATCCAATCAGTTGTTTATAATATATATTTGCTCATTTAGATAATAGGGAGCTACTGGAGTTTATAGAGTACTGAAATTAAATGCTAAGAGTTACCCTTTAGGGAATTAATTTTGGTGACTGTGTAGAAGATAAATTGTGAAGTCAATAGAACTGAATTAGATGGACCAGAAAATAGTTCAAAATTCTTAGACTCCTGGACCAGAAACATTCTTCATATTTTCTGATTCAAGCAAAAGGCCAATGTTTTCTCTCCTACATACTTCTTTGATATTTTTTACACCTTCTTGAAAAGGATTACTATTTTCCTTCTTGTCTAATTTGATTGTCACTATGTTGTGCAGATTGGTACACACTATGCATAAACATGTAAATATACATATGTATACCCAAATGTACATGTATCTCAGTGGCTCTATCTGTTCATACATTATAAATTTGAAATGAATGAGAGTATTATTTTGTTTGATTATGCATATTTTAAGGAGTTTTTGAAAATCATTTCTTTTTCAATATAGGAATGAGATAGTGATTAGGTAGATTTTATTTTTTTAATTTTAAACTTATGTATTTATTTTTAACCATGTGTACATGCATATTTACAGTTACAAAATTCCCCTCTGCTCTCCCTTCATTTACATACATATTTTCTTAAACATATTTGCAAATTAGTAATTTTTGGCATCAGGAATTGGGATTAAGGGAAAGAGATAGAAAAGAGATAATATTTTTTAGATTTTTCAAGGCAATGGGGTTTAAAGTGGCTTGCCCAAGGCCACACAGCTAGGTAATTATTAAGTGTCTAAGGTCGGATTTGAACCCAGGTACTCCTAACTCCAAGGCTGGTGATCTGTTCACTGCACCACCTAGCTGCCCAAAAAAGAGATAATTTTTATAACATGTTCATCAGATTCAGAAGGGTCTGTCTGTTTTGTTTTGTTCTATTTTTCTTCCTCTGGTTGTGGATAATATAGTCCATAACCAGTCAAATACAGTTGTTTTAGCTCTCTGGACTGTGGAGAGGAGTTGTTTCCATCAAGGTTGTTCATCTGTTAATTTTGTTGATATGTACCTTGCTCCCTTGGCTCTATTTCCTTTGCTCAGTATCAGAACCTGTAAGTCTTTCCATGTTTCTCTAGAGTTTGACCATTTACGATTTCTTATAAAAATAATATTCCATAGTATTCATGTACCATAATTGTTTAGCCATTCCTCAATTGATGGGCATCCCCTCAATTTTCAGTTCTTTCCACAATAAAAAAGAATTGCTATGAGTATCTTAGAGCATGTAGGACTTTTCTCATTTTTTACAATTTCTTCTAGATATATAGTCCTAGAATTAGAATTGTTGGATCAAAGGTTATGAACAGTTTTATTGCTCTTTGGGTATAGTTCCATATTGCTCTCCAGAAAGGTTGGATTCATTCACAACTCCACCAGCAATATATCAGTGTCCCAAACCTCCCACAATATCTCCAGCATTGATCATCTTCCCTTTTTCTCATCTTGGCTAATCTTATAGGTATGAGTTAATACTGATACCTCATTGTTGTTTTAATTTGCCTTTCTCCAATCAATAGTGATTTGGAGTAATTTTTCATATGAATATATATATATATATATATATATATCTTTAATTTCTTCATTTGAAAACTGTCTCTTTATATTCTTTGATCATTTATCAATTGGAGAATGACTTGTGTGATTAAGTGGATTTTAAATAAAAAATTTTTAAAAAGCCTCCTCTCTACAAGATTCTTCTTGTCAATATTTCCACCTTAACAATATTACTCTCATACTGTATCTTCATCCTAATTAAGTCAGATTCAGTCTCTCTGGCTTTGTTCTCTGCCATCAATGTTATCTCCATACAATTTTATATTCTATCCATTATGATTAGAAAGGTTACTGTTCATGGGCATTAGGCCATTTCCTTCCTATATTTTTCTAAAAATAATAGCAGTATTCTACTGAGTTATAGTTAAGTTTTTCATCCATAAAACGAGTTTGTTGGATCAAACTATCTCTAAGCATCCTTTCAATTCTTAAATTCTGTGTCTCTATGATATATTATTTATAAAAGTCTCTCTTGGACAAAGCATTGTATTACATTAGTGGTTCCTATAAATAGAATATATAACAAATGGGGCTAGTATGAATGGTAATATAACTTTAAAGAGGTAATAGAAACATTTATAACTTTTCTTGGAATTTGCTGCTACATTCTCTTTTACATTTTTCAATCTAAAATTTACATTATTGGGTGCTAGGGTTGAACAGTAGACCTATAATTTCAGTAGTATAAGAACTCCTCATGAGGAAATATCCTCTAAACATCAGAGGTACCTATAATGCATTGTAATATTTTGGAGAATTAGCTAGAGAACTAAGAGTTAAAATGATGTGCACTGGGTCACCCAAACATGTGTCAGATATTAGACTTTAACTCCTATCTTTTGGGCTCTTAAATTCCCTCTCTATCCTCTCAGCACACTATATCTAAGAATATAACCTTACTTAAGACAAATCTAACTGACAACAGATTTGTCGAAAGGAAAGACAACAGCATGATAATCTGAACATAGTTCTCACTACAACTGATTTTAGTAATTATATATAATATAGTCTTTTATGCTTGCCTTGGGGAGTTTTTGTAAAGACAAAAATAGGATCTTATAAATGATAGAGCATTTTTGTTATCATTGTTGCTACAACCTCAACATGAGTATGAGGTTTTATTATTTTTATATTTTATAACATGTATGAATATAACATTAGCTCATGATAACATTGATAGTACCATTAGTAAAGTAAATTTTAATAATATAATGCTAGAATATTAATATTGCTATTATTATTCTATGAGCTCTATCCCAGCTGCTGTGTCTTTCTGTGCTTAATATTACAGAGTAAAGATGCTGCTGTTATTCAAACCCTAAATCATCATATTTTAGCCTAGACCTTTAAAGATAATCTTCCCTCACTCTCTTTTTTTATAGTTGACCAAACAACTCAAAAAGAAAGACTGAAAAGATTATAGATGCTCATATTCCTATTTAATATTAATGCTGGTACTCAAACCCAGTAACTAGTCTTTATACCCATAGTTTCTTATGCAATATACCATGATACAAATTAATGAAATAATTGAGTCTGGATAATTCAAATAATTGAATCTCTTCCCATTATTCTCAAACTTCTTTCTTCTAGGTTCATTACTAGTAATCTAGAAACTAGTCCATTTTAAAATCTACATTGGTGCGGGAACTATTGATTTACACATTGTCATTAACATGTTTCTTTAATAGTTTTAATGGGAATGAGCTTATAAGGTTAAACTTATTTTATTGTTTTGGTTGTTATTTATTGATGCATATTAACACTATCCAACAGTTCAGTTAAACTTTAATGAGATGATCATTCATTTCATTCATTCATTCATTAATAGATTCATAATTTAAACTTTACTAATGTTTGTAATTCTATAGTTCTTAAAATCTAGCCTTCCTTAGTAAAATGATAATACTTTGTTTATTATATGTCTTTCAAATATAAACTGTAGACTTGCTGTTCATTTTGCTGTTGTGATGACTGCATTCTAGAAGGCAGCATCAGCATAGTTCATGACTTTAAAGGTTTATCAATATAAAAAGACTTCAGTTACTGCCTGAGTAACGGACTGCTTGCCAACCTGAATATCTACAGAGTTGTTGTGCTGACCTTATTGTTATATGACTGTAAAAGCTGTGCCATCTACCAGTACCATGGCTTGGAAATAGTATTGCTTTTATTTTAATTGTTTTGGGATGATTCTGAAGAACATATGACAAGATAAGATATGGGATACTGAGTTACTTTCTAGAGTTGAACTCTACTACAGGGAGCAAAAATTTGATGGACTGGTTCTGTTGTTCAAATGTCAAACATATTTTTGATTAAAAGACTATTTAATAGAGAATTCATATAAGACTATGCTCACAGGGAAGTTAAAAGAAACAATATCAAGACCACTACCAAGGTCTTTCTGAAGAGATTTGGAATCAATTCTGAGACATAGGAGACCCTGTTACATCACCATTCATCATGTCTTGCCCACACCAGAAAAAGCATTGTTCTCTATGAGCAAAACAGATTTTCAGTAGCTCCAAAAAAAAACCCCATCTTGAGATCTGTAAATTTAGAGACATCTTCATTCCAAATGTTCATACAAACTATTTGTATCTGATCTGTGTTAGAGCCTTCTGAGCTCATATTGGTCTGAAAAGCCACAGTCAGACTGAGAATAACTTTATCTCAATATGAAGGATAACAATCAATCAATGGACTGTCATAAGATGAAAATTCTAGCTAAGTTCAAACAAATCTGTGTTTCCCTCTATAATGTTCCATAGTAATATCTCCCTCCAAAATCTTATCATACTGGAAAGTAAAGTCCCCAGTGATTTGGTGCCTAGTGGTACCTAACCTCTTGGAGATAAGAATTTCTAGGAAAACAACCCTGCTGGGTGCATACGAGTGTACACACACACACACACACACACACACACACACACACACACAACAAACAAACAAACATAAACATAAACAAACAGACACACACACATTGTTTCTCCATATATTCTCTTCTCTTTCTACCTCACTGATATCACACTTCAGTCTTTTGTATTTTCTGTCATCTTTTCCCATCATGTCTTATGAAATTTCCTTACTTAGACATTTAAAAATTATTTTGTATCTTCTTTCTCTTTTCAGCCCAAACAAAAATAAATAGATAAAGTGCCTAGACCTCTCTGAAAATTCCACAATCTTTGGTTGACTTCTTCAGTGCCAATGACTTTTTCTTTTATGTTCCCTGAGACATTGACACAGGAAGCAGAGTTGACATACTCATCACTCTCTACTTCCACATATGGGAGCTCACTTTATGACCACCAATCATCAAAATCTGAGGTCCATCTCTCTATGTCACTTGATTGAAATACTTATTGCTATGACCCACCAAACTCCAAGTTACCTGTCTTCTTTTCTAAAAGATTTCAGTATCTGATTCTGTTTCTCTCTTCAAAGACATCCTAAAAGTGAAGTGTATGTGTCATTATCTCTTGAAATCCCTTGGTCTTTGTGATCATCAGCCTTGGAATTTACATGACAGAAATTCAACTCTATCATATCCAGGTATAGTCATATCACACATAACACCATGCCCTCTAACTAGACTATATCTGAAATTTTTAACAATGAAATTCTCACCTCTGATAACAATATTCATGTTCTCATTTTGCCTCAATTTTCCTAAACTTATTTTTGGTGCTTAATATAGTTTACAATGCTTCTGTTTATTTCTGGTCTCTTTTCTTGACAGTCTCAACTCTAAAGAAGAACTGTTTAATTTGTTTATCTTCAATCTTTGATTCTATGTCCACATATCCATTCCTTTGTATGCTCTCCGAGTCCTCATCTCTGAATCAGTACCAGATTCATTCATCACGAGAGGAAGTCATACCACCATACTGCCAAAATTTAGTCTATCAAATTTCAACAAGGCTTTCACTGGTACTGTGTGAAATTTTTATTCTTCCTTGATTCATAATTTACCTCACTCCTTTTAGCAGATTTTTATTTTCTATTCTCAAAGTCCTAATGGCCACTGGCACTCCCCAAGGAACTGTTCCCATTTTTTGTCCATCTTTTTAAAAAATAGAAGCAATCCATCATGAACACATTCTTCTTCCCAACTCAATATCTAAAGACTCCTCTAAACTTTGACCCGTTTACTTCATTTTATTTTTGTCTCTGCGGAAGAGGTGGCTTTTCTTGCCAAAATTATCTATCTTTCTATCTACACACACACACACACACACACAAACACACACACACATGCACATATACACATGCACACAGAGTCCTTGAGGAGATATCAGAGGACAAAGTTGTTGATTAGATAGAAACGTAGAGAGATAAAATTACATAATATATGGCTAATAATTAGTATAAATATTATATAATTATATAATAGATTTCATATCTCCCCTTGTTCCATTAATAATTCTCTCCATTATTTTCACTTAGTTTCTAGCTGGTGAATCATTATCTACTACCTGTAAACATGCCCAGAATCATGGGGAAAAAACAAGCAAGTAAATAAAAACACTCACTTCACTGTTATCCTCATCAAATATCATCTAATGTCTCTTTTGTCAGCTAAATTCCAAGAATGATCTAAAAGATCTGATTTCATTTTCTCATTATCCACTCAGTATACATGCAATGGTTTCAGGCTCATCTTAAATCTAAAAAATATCCCTTTGGAATTTTAGGGGATTGGAGCCAAGATAGTGACAGGAGAAGAGCCTCTCTTAGGTGCTCTCTCTCTATATATCTATAATATTTCAAAACTCAAAGAAAAGGACTCTAAGTAAATTTTCAAGAGACCAAATCCACAGAGTGATCCAGTGAGGCAATTCTCCAGCCCAAAGTAACCTGGAAAATAGTGGAAAGATTCCGCTCCATGGGGTTAGAGAGACAACCTGCCAGAGTGAAGGAACTTCAACCTCCCAGAGGCAGCCCCAGGACAGCTGGTAACTGCAACTCACAGCAGCAGGCACAGTAGTTTCCTGACCTGGGGAGTACTGGGCTCAACTTGGAAGATCAGCAGGGGTACCTCTGCCTGAGCGAGCATGAAAACCCAGCCCTCAGGGCACTCAGCATGCAGAAGTGACTGCAGCAGCCCGGATCCAGGAAATGGAAGTAGGCAGAGTCTGTAAGCAGGAGTCCCCAGGCAAATGAGCCTTAAGTGCTCAGCTTACTAAAGTGTGGGGAGTGGAGAGAAACTTCTGAGATTTGTCCTCTGTACCTGGAACAGGACTCTGAGGCTCTGACTTCATTCAGGCTGTTATCACATCTAGGCCCCCCATAGAATAGCAGGCCCCCAACCCACCTCAGGATCATGGCAGAGGGGTGAGCTTGTGGCCATTCACAGACGAGGAGGAAAGACAGAGCTTCACACACTGAGATACATATGGGGGTGTCCAAATAATACTCAAAAGCTCAGGAAGCACCCAAGATCAGGCAGGCTGGGAAAATGAGTAAACAGAGAGAAAAGATGAACACCATTGAGAAATACATTGTTTATGATCCCAAGAAGGATGAAAATACTCAGTCTGAAGATGAATAAGTACACATTCCTGCATCTAAAGACTGCAAGAAAAATGGAAACTGGCCCCAGGCTATGACAGAGCTCAAAAAAGATTGTGAAAATCAAATGAGGGAGATAGAAGAAAACATGGGAAAAGAAATGAGAGAGATGTAGGAAAAAACATGGAAAAGAAGTCAGCACCATAGTCAAGGAGATCCAATAAATGCTGAAGAAAATGACATGTTAAAAACCAGCATAGGTCAAATGGATAAAACAGTTCAAAAAGTTATTGAGGAGAAGAATGCTTTAAAAAAGCAGAATTGGCCAGATGGACAAAGAAATAAGAAAGCTCTCTCTGAGGAAAACAAATCCTTCAGAAGTAGAATGGAAGTAAAGGAAAGGAAAAAAAAAACAACTGTTCTGGAAAACAGATTCAGGAAAGATAATTTAAAAATTATTGGGATACCTGAAAGTCATGATCAGCAAAAAAAGCCTTGACATCATTTTTAAAGAATTCCTATAGGAAAATTGCCTAAATATCCTAGAAGCAGAGGGCAAAATAGAAATTGAGAGAATCCACTGATCTCCCCCATAAAGAGATCCAAAATAACCAACTCCCAGGAATGTTATAGCCAAGTTCCAGAACTCCCAAGTCAAAGAGAAAATATTATACACAGCCAGAAGGACACAATTCAAATATTGTGGACCTGAAACCAGGATCACATAGTGCTTAGCAGCAACTAAAAGCTCACAGGGCTTGGAATATAATGTTCTGGAAGGCAAAAGAGCTAGGAACACAATCAAGAATCAACTACCAAGCAAAACTGAACATCCTCTTCCAGGGAAAAAGACGGACTTCCAATGAACCAGGGCAATTTCAAAAGTTCCTATTAAAATGACCAGAGCTGAACAGAAAGGTTGATCTTCAAATATAGGACTCAGGTGAAGCATGGAGAGTGGAGGAAAAGGGTAAAGTATGAGGGATTTAATGATGATGAACTACATGTATTCCTGCATAGAAAAATGATACTGATAATACTCATAAGAAACTTCTCATTTAATAGAGCAGGTAGAAAGAGCTTTTATAGATGAAGCACAGGAGAGAGCTGAATTTGAAGATATAATATATTGTAAAAATGGAGTCAATGAGTCAATGGCTAAAAGGGAAATGTAATGGGAGTAAGAGAAAGGAGAGGTGGAATAGGTGAATATATTTCATATAATAAGATTTTTTTATTACAATGAGCTATTGCAATGATACGGAAGGAGGGGAAAGCTGAGGGGGAATGAGGGAATCTTTGCTCTCATCAGAGGTGGCTCGGAGGAAGCAGCATATATACTTAATGGGGTATAGACATCTAGAGTAACAAGAAGAGAAGAAAGAAAGCTGGAGCAGTGGAATGTGAGTGATGGAGGAGAGGGTGGACCATAGGGGAAAGTGGTGAGAAATAACACATTTTCTTTTCTACTTCTTGCACGGTGTTGGGATTGGATGGCCTGTCTGAGACCAAAGGGTCAGGTGGTTGCTGGGCCTTAGTGCTGGTATAAGGATTTGGGGCCTCTTGGCCCCAGGGCCAGTGATCTGTTTGCTGTGCCACTTAGCTACACTACAGCATATGTAAGAAGAGGGACAGAGTGAAGTGAGAGAGAAAATATAGTATATGGTAGTGGGGAAGTATGAATGAAGGGAGTTGCAATCAGCAATGGCAGCAGTGGAAAAATATGGAAGTAACTTTTGTGATGGACTTATCATAAAGAATGTAATCTATCCGCAACAGAGTTGGTGGTGTTGGAACACAGATTGAAGCAGATTTATAATTATTATCATTATCATCATCATCATCATCATCATCATCATCATCATCATCATCATTATTATTAATTATTTGGGGGGGTGTTGCAGGGCAAATGGAGTTGGGTGGCTTGCCCAGGGCCACACAGCTGGGTGATTTGGGGTTTCTGAGGCTGGATTTGAGCCCAGGTGTTCTGGCTCCAGGGCTATTTATCTGTCCACTGTGCCATCTAGCCACATAATAATAATAATAATAATTATTATTATTATTATTATTATTATTATTAATTTATTTTATTTTTTGGTTTTTAGCTGGGCAATGGGGTTGGTGTGTCTTTCCCAGTGTCACACAACTGAGTGATTGTTGGGTGTCTGAGGCCAGATTTGGACTCAGGTGCTCCTGACTCCAGGGCCAGTGCTCTGTCTACTGTGCCACCTAACTGCCCCTATTATTATTATCATTATTTTTTAATTTTAATTTTAACTTTTTTCTTTACTGCTCATTAGAGTCTATATGTTTTGGGGGACTGGGGGTATTATGTTTACTCTTAAACAAGAATGTTTTAGTAATGTATAAAAAACATCATTTGTACAAAAATAAATATAAAAAAGTGTCCCTCTGAATTTATCAATGAATATTCAACTCTCAAATGATCTTTACTCAGTTCTCACACTCCTTGACTTTTGCCTAAAGAAACTTTTGATAATTATAGTATTTCTTATTAACAGTCATCTCTTCTTCCATATGATGCTGCTGATCTCTTGGACTATACCTTCTTAAGGCTCTTCCTAGATAATCATTCAACTTTTTAGACCCTTAGAATAGTTATTCTAGGACTTAGTACAATACCTTATGCTATTCTCTCTCTCTCTCTCACTCACTCACTATGACTCTATATCTCTGTCTGTCTGTACATAGATTATCTGTGTGTGTGTGTGTGTGTGTATAATATATACAATATAGATAGATAGATAGATAGAATGTGTTTATGTAAATACACACATGTGCTTTCTAGATAGATATAGATATAAAATCACTACTGAACAAAATGGCTTTTCATTTTTGAAGAATATATCAAACCTAACATGGCCGAAAATTTTTATTATCTACCCAGCTGTAACTCTGCCCATCCACTCAGTTTCTTTATTTCTGTTGAAGGAAACAAAACCAATCGAGTACTCATATTTTCAGTCTTAGATTCATCCTTGAATCTTCTCTTGACCTTAACCCACCTTAATTCAATCACTTTTTGAATCTTATCAATGCAATTAACACATTTCACCTCTATTTTCTTTCCTTCTTCCACATGGTCACCATCCTTTTATAGATGCACAATACTTTTTTCTCATTAATACCACAGATATAAGAAAACACATTGAACTTAGGATTTCATTATTTTAAGGAACACTCTATCAGTGCAAATCAGTGCATTGTCTATGACTTCAAATCTTAAGACATGTTCTCAGAAGACTAAAAGTTTAAGTATCTTGTTTAGAGGTACCCAACCATCAGAACAAAATTGAGTATTAAAACCAAATCTTAATGATTTAGAGACCAGCTCTTTATTCACTCTCCATATTATCTCAAACCATATTCCTTTAATTTACATAGCAAAACAAAACTTTCAATTTTCCTCATGGCCTCTCTGTGACTATAAGAACATTTTTGTCCATCTTTTGATCGCCTTATTCAGTAAAATTTCTAAACACTGCCTCTACTCATGAACCCTGCGCCTGTGCTTCAGCGTAGCTAGTTGTTGCCTAATATTGTAATTGCACTTTCTACATTCACACAATTTATTCTTTGGACCTGAAATAAACTTGCTTTTCTCTCTAACACTGAGAAACATTGAATTATATTAATATTTTACTCATTTGCTATATTTTGACTAATTCCTTCTTTGATCCATCTTCAGGCATTAGGCATTAGTGTTTTTATTTCTCTCTCTTTCCATTTACACACACACACACACACACACACACACACACACACACAATAGAAATGTGTCAATGCCTTCATTTATATTCACAAATACATTGAGAAAGAGATGGACCCACAGTGATGCAATTTTGTTGGAGCGTGATCATTGCTCTTTTGTCTTAATACATCCAATAAATGATAAGAAGACTGGGATTCTGTTGTGGAAATTATATATTGCCTCTTAACCTACATATGCTGACATGTCTCTATTCAAGAGTTAAACTGTTTGTAAGTAAACAGTAGTCATTATTATAGATTAGCATTCTATAACCTTTCCTAGTCTATAAAGGATTTTTACAAATCTATTAGATGATGAAATCTTCATAATGTTGTTTGTTCTTCAATTTTGAAGATCATATCACTCATGAGTGAGATTTGTGAGTCAAAATTGCTAAACTCATCATGTCTTACTCTCTCTCATCAAAGTCCAGTTAGGGTGGTGGCCTAGGATGCAGTTGATAATGTTGGTGTCTCCAATGTTTGGACAAGTTCTAAGGACTTGCAACAGCACACTTATGACCATTAAATTAAATGTTTCTCATCTGCCTATTCCACTGTGGGATAAAGAGACTTCACATATTTGTAGTCTTCCATCTTACCAAAAGTTTAGCTCATCTGTAGACTTATCACTGCATATACTATAGCTTTTAAGCACCATAGGTAAGAGTTTTTAGTACTACATAAACTAGTAGAGGAAGCAGAGTCTTGGAAAAGAACTTGAGAAGCCCTCAAACCAATGGTGCTTCAAAACTCAGTATACCCCAATCTTCACAATAACCACTTGAAATAAACAGGACTGATAATATTACCCATATATAGCAAATTAATTAACTGAAGCCAGCAAAGAATATTAAAGATTTTTAGCAAGATTACATAAATAGTAAACAATAAGAGTTTAATCCAGGTTTAGAACCTATGTCTTTTGATTCTTTGACTAATATCTTATTGCTTCTCAAAAGATTAACATGTAAGTGAAGGTTAAGTGTTTTAATCTAAGTGTTCCATTAAAAACAAAGATCAGAAGGGCAGCTAGATGATCAGAGTACCAACCCTGAGTTCAAATCTGGCAACAGACACTTGATATTATCTGTGAGATCTTGGGCAACTCACAATCCCATTGTCTTGCCAAAAACAAAACAAAGATCATTATTTCCATTTATTTCTATAAAAATCATTATTAACCTAATTGAACCAGTATTCACCTCCCAAATTGACTTCTTGCCTTCCAGGTCTGACCATTTATTCCATGACTATGAAGAAGTTATTTATACCTTTGGGTCTTAATTTTATTTTCTGTAAAATTAGGAAGGTAAACTAGATCATCCCCAGTGGGTCTATTGTTTCTATAAATCCTAAAATGATATTTCAATGTTGTGTCAGACAGATTACATCCCACTCTTCAAAAAGTTGTAGAAGAAGTTATATAAAATTATACAAGAAAACTACTATTTAGCTTTATTTATATGGTTCTCAGATTGATATAGATGCTGAGAATTGCAAAATTCTGCTCATCTTTTTCTCTTCTTATGACTAGATTATATTTTCATTAGTCTTTCCATCCTCAAACATCAAAGTCATCATCAGTGCCATTACCTATGTGACTTCAACTTGACTTATGAAAGGTTTTCAGGTGATTGAGAGGGCTTCTCTGAAACTTAAGGAAATGAGATTCAGTTTGGCATGAATATTTCTTTGATATATATAGATCATGTCACCCTTTTTTGATTCTTTCCTGTCTCCAGAATCCTGTGAAGACTGTCATCATATCTGATTATTACTCTCAATCTGTCAGCATGGTATATACAGCAGCCACACAGATGAGTCTTCTCCATTATCTTAACTGACAGAAAAATCTTTTGACTTTTAAAAAATAAACCGGAAATGTCCATATATTTTCCCATTAGTCTGTAAGAATTGTTTTATAAATGGTGTGATTTTCTTATTCAGATTTCACAGATATAAACATACCCTCTTTAAAGTGAGATGAATGAGATAATTCTCTATTGATATTGATATATTGATAAATTCAGGAGTTAGAGGGATTTTCTGTACTTCAAGGTATTGGATTATAGAAACAATCTACTAAGTGAGAAAATACATGCTTAGGAGATTTCCTAAGAACAATACATGAAAACAACTTACTGGAAGATTAATAAAGAAAGGGCAGTATGATTCTTATTATTTCAAATTGTGTGAGTTTTGGAAATTTATAGAAAGTTTGTGCTAAAGAAATGAATGATTGAATATAATGATAATATTAGCTGCTGCAGTGATGAGGAAATGGCTTTTTTCAATATTAAATTTTATCATTAAGGTTCATGTTTGGTTTTTAAAAAGTGTCTATCTTATAGGAAATAATATGATAAACTAAAGCAACCGGGTGAAACAGTAAATAGAGTACTATGACTGGTTTCAAGAAAACTCATCTTCTTGAGTTCAAATTTGATATCAGGCATTTAACTAACTTTGTGACCCTGGGCAATTTATCTATTTGCATCAGTTTCCTCATCTGTAAAATGAACACAGATCATTCCAGTATCTTTTCAAGAAGACCTTAATTGGTTTGATACAGTCCTTTATAATAAGTCATCTGAAGTCATTATCAATACTACAATTGATCAGAAAGCTGAAATATTTCAGTTTTATTATCTTTTACATTATTGGAATCATTATGAAGTTTGATAGAGTGGTTCTTTGCTTCATTTCATCCACATTTCTTTGAAATATTAATCGTCATCACTTTTAAGGAACAATAACATTAACAAATTAGATACATTTATACACATGCTGAATTTATTGAGCCACTTCCCAGTCAATGAGAACCTACTTTTTTCTTAAAAAAATTAAATTAGATCAATTTTGTCATATGGATGCATATTTATATATTATATATATATGCATGTGTGAGTGTGTGTATATGTACATATATTTTCACAAAAATAATATAAATTTTAAACATATATGTAGGATCAGATTATAAGAGTGTGTGTTTAGGGAAACAAATATTTAACTTTTTCATGTCTTTGATATTGATATGTATTTATTTGTGCTGTTGTTGAAATAAAGGTTATATATATTTACTTGACTTTGATATATTCCAAAATGTTTGCTAATGTTTATGGACACATTCACAGTGCCATAACCAATACATTGCTACACATAATTTCAAGCATCCATTCAGGTACTTCCTTTTTTTTTCTTTGATGGTAACTTGATGAAAATTGAAAACTCATAGTTCATTGGAATTAGACACTACATTTGAAGCTGGAAGGCACCATAAAGTAAAAGTAAGCCCAAGACATTTAAAATGTAAATATTGAGTCTCAGAAAATTATATTGACTTTCTCCAGCCACCTAGGAAGCAATAGCAAGATTAGAATTAAAATACAGGTTTTTAGACTCAGTATTCAATATTCTTTCCATATTACTCAACTGTCTGCAAATTGAAAAATAAATCATCTTGTTGCTTGCATTTTTCCTTTAGAAAATTATGCATACCCATTGCTTATTATTAGTGTATAGACCTATCTTCATAAATTTATATTAAATGTCTCTGTTTCATTATCAAATATTCATCAAATCTTTCCTGTTAAGTTTTTGCCATTTCACAGTTTTTCTAAATTTAGAGGTCTTACTATATTGTTCATAGAAGTGCTTTCCCAATTTTATTTAATCAAAACTGGATATTATTTTGTCTTTTATGATCACTTGCATTCCTTGTATAATTATTAATTCTTTCCCTTTGTTGCAAAAAGCTTTTCTTTTAATCTTTTTTTAATGATTTGATTCATCATGTTTAGGTCATATATGGAATAATTTAGAAGCAGTATATCTTATAGAAGATTTAATTTTTGCTACTATCTAACTTAGATCTCACAGCTCCCATCAACTGCTCCTTTGGGGATTTCATTCATACATTGATCAACATCTAGTTTTGAAATTAGATTTTCTGAATTATTTCTTTCTCAAAATGCTTAGACTCCAAGAGACAGAGAAGGATAGAAAGATCTAGTGTGCTTTGTTCCACAGAGTTACAAAGAGTTGGATATGATTCAATGACTTTAAAAAATATACATAAAATTGAGTATATCATATTGATGTACTATCTCTCATTTCCTTTTATTATCAGTTGTGAATTTCTATTTTTCATTTTGGTAATTTGATTTTCCTATTTCTCATTTTAAAAATATTTAGCTAATGATTCTTCTATCTTTGGTTTTCTTGATGTCTAAACCAGAAATGGAAGTTCTTAATTTTATTTTATTTTATATTTTATTTTATTATCTTATTTTATTTTATTTTTTATTTTGTTTTATTTTTTTTTAGGTTTTTGCAAGGCAAATGGGGTTAAGTGGTTTGCCCAAGGCCACACAGCTAGGTAATTATTAAGTGTCTGAGACTGGATTTTAACCCAGGTACTCCTGACTCTAGGGCCGGTCCTTTATCCACTGCACCACCTAGCTCTTAATTTTATTGAATGATTTTTTGTTTTGTTTTTAATTTGATTTTATCTTTAATTTCAGAATTTATATATTTGTTAATTTGTTGATTGGTGATTTCTGAGATTTCCTTTTAAATTCATGCTCAACTTGGGTTTATTCTTTCCCAATTATTAATAAAATAATTTGTGTAATTATTTTTCTTCAAAAATGAGTTAGTTGCTCTTCTAAACTTGTTATTTTATTTCATTATTATAGTTTTATTTGATATTTATTTGTTTCTATGATTTTTGTAAGATTGTTTTGTATATACTGTAACTAAATATTTTATTAAAATACTCCAATTAATTGTTTTTTATTTTCCTGTGAATCCTAAAATGTTTAATATGTCTCCTTTTGTTATTTCTTGTTTTTATGCGTTTTTACATTGCCATTTTTTTTGCAAGGCAATGAATGGGGTTAAGTGACTTGCCCAAGGCCACATAGCTTGGTAATCATTAAGTATCTGAGGCTGGATTTGAACTCAAGTACTCCTGACTCTAGGGATGGTACTCTATCCACTCTGCCACCTAGCTGCCCAACATTGTCATTTTTAAAGAGTTTATACATAATAGAGAAATATGTATATCCCTTAAAATCTTATTTAGAAATTACCATCTATTGACATCTATTCAACTCCTTAACCTCTTTTTTTTGTTTCTTATATTAATACTGTCTAGATCAAAAATAGAAATAAGATAAAATGTCAAAAATTATTGTTATATTGTCATATTGTTTTCATTTTATTATTCTTTAATTTAAAAATTGAAATGCTAAATAACATTTATGAAAATTTAATATGTATATGATTATATTATCTTTATATCTTTAAATTTCTGTGCTATTCTTCATACTACTATTTTTCCATATGTATCTTTTAACTATACATACTTTTATACAGGATGTAGAGTGTGTTCAAGAATGACTGGTACCTCTGATATGAGAGATGCTAAGCTCTTTACAAGGCTACTTTACACCTGAGTTGTCTACCTGCTCCACCTAACTCTCTCACTTATGGCTCCAAGAAGTTGTAGTATGCAGTGACCACACCCTGGTAAATCCTTTGGTCAGGTGGGCTAAACCACATTGAGGGTAACCCAGGGAATCTCAAATTTATCAGTGAGTTGGTCAGGGTGTCTAACTCAAGTATGTGATGTCTTCCACAGGTGAAATGGGTGGATGAGATCACTTTATTCTAATGATCATGAAGACAATTGAAGTTGGTGACATGGCTAGAAAAGGTGACCTAAAAATTGATTGCTTACTCAAGCTTGGCCTCATTACTGCAACAGGCAAGGTTTCCACCTCACAATGAAAACTGATAAAAATTCAAAAACTTCTTCAAAGAAAATTCCACCTATTATTTGAATGTGGAATGTGCACACACTTATACACAACACATGATCCTATAGATCTGAAAGATGACCAACTCTTGCTGTGAGAGAGCTCAGCAGGTATCATATCTAAATAGCAGTCCTGAATAAAACAAGACTGGTAAATGAAGGCCAGATTATTGCAGTCAGAGCTGAATACATTTTTTTTTTGTTTGTGTTTGGGAGAGGCTGTAGTGAGGGGCTATCTGTGAAACTGGGTAGGTTTTGTAATAAAAACCATTCTAGTCAACATTCTTGAATGCCTAACAAAATGAACAATAGGCTCAAAACAAAGAGTTTGCCACTTGCAGGAAAAACCATGAAAAAGCCATGCCATCATCTTGGGGTCTATGCTCCCAGCATGATAAAATCCTGATGAAATCAAAGAAAAATTTTATGAAGACCTGGAGACCCTTATCATCAAAGTGTCAATAAAAGACAAACTTGTAATTTTGGGTGACTTTAATGCTTAAATGAGTTCAGACTACCAGGTATGGCAGAGAGTTCTTGGAAGGAAAGAAACTGGAAGCAACAACAGCAATGGTCATTTACTACTGAAGACTTGTACATCTCATCTCATCACAAACACTGTCTTCTCTTTACCTAAATGCAATAAAATTTCTTGGACACATCCTCGAAGTTTAACATTGTCATCTATTAGACTATCTAATTGTAAGGAGAAGAGACAGACAGGCTATTAGAGGCAAATTAAGGTGCAGGTTTTTGTCTTGCTGGGTTAGACTAATCCTATAAGCCAGGGTCAAACTTAGAAAGAAGTATTTATGGATGCTACTTATCTCCACATTTCCAGTCCATAAGTGCACCTCCTAGTATTTTCTTCTCACATCTTTCACACTTGATTCCCAAAATTGAATTTGCAATTTTTTAATATTAAACTTGAAAAATTACTGTTTGGTGAATCTTTTTAATTTTTTTAGGTTTTGCAAGGCAATGGGGTTAAGTGACTTGCTGAAGGGCACACAATCAGGTAATTAGTAAATGCCTGAGGCCACATTTGGACTCAGATCCTCCTGACTCCAGGGCTGGTGATCTATTCACTGGCCATCTAGCTTCACCCTTTAATTCTTTTTTTTATTGAAATTTAATTTTATTTTTCCAATTGCATGCAAAGGTAGTTTACAATATTCATCCATTTGCAAGTTTATGAGTTAAACATTTTTTTCTACCACCTCCCCTTCCTCCTCCCCATGACAATGAGCAAACTGTTTTCTATGATCAAGCAGTCCATACATACTAACATATATATATATATATATATATATATATATATATATATATATATAGGTGTGTGTGTGTACATATAACATATATATAAATAATAATTAGAAATTATATATATACATATTAATTTGAATTTGAAGAATATCCTGGTTGGTCAATTCTAAGTGTCTTTAAATGGGATAGTAAATAATGAGGAGGTGAAAACATTAGAGTTGGTGAATAAATTATACAGAATCACTGTCAAGAACTTTTCCAAAGGAAAATAACAAAATAATTTAGAGTCTCACAAATTTACTATTCATATGGAGTCATATCATTACCCTCATTGCCTGTGACCTAACCATTTTTCAAATATAGCTCATAATTTGATAACAGTAAAGATACTTGTCTTACCTCTGCCATTAAAAGAATTACTCATCAAAAATAGTCTTATTTCTATATAATGACCAAATGTGAATGTAGACTACATGATGCTCAGAAACTGCATTATGATACAAGGATATAGTAAGACAAATCTTGCTACATATTTAAAAAGATAGTGGTTTTGTTTTTTGTTTCATTTTATATTTGTTCTATTTTACCTTTGTGAAACAGGAATAAAGGTGCAAAAATTCATGCAAGCTCTGAAAGAAAAATTATTGCTATCTTATATAACAATTTTAACTTGGAAAGTGAAATAATTAAAGTACATCAAGATTATATAGACAGAAATATAGTTTGAGATAAGCATGCCTTCTCAGTTATATAAATGACTCATCACAAAAAAGCTTCCAAGCTTAGTGAGATCAAACTTTACTTCATTTCTGTGTTTGTATCATCAATACCTGGTGCTAAAGAAATGCTTAATAAGTTCATATTGCTTTAACTGATCTGACAATGTTATTTTAAAATTACCTCAGTACTTCAAATATTTGGAATTCATCTCACCTATAAAAAAGTTATAACCTTGTAAGGAACCACATATTTACCAGTGTTGGGCTTTTTAAAATCTTCAAATAAATATAGAGAACCACCAATTTATACTTTTGTAGCCTATATTCCTGAAGTAGAATTTAAAATGGCTTCATTTCTTCATTTACTTGAATATTAGATTATTTTGAAGGTCAAAGTGGAGAAGGGTCCCATGAGAGCAAGAGTTGAACATGGGTCAGTTGTTCATGAGATATAGGCAAGTACTGTTCCAAATAGGCAGGAGATGGCTTCCATTGCTCTCAGTTAATCAAATAGAACTCGGGTTCAAATCCTGAATACAATCTGGAGCAGAAGAGAGGGATGCAGGGAGTGGGCTAGTGTTGGAATGCTATCAATCCTGGAGAAACTTCCAGGAGTTCAAGGGAGATTTCTCTTTTCTTCATGAAGGGCAGGGCCACCTTGCATGAATTTATCCTAAGAGAAAGACCCTGTTCCTTTGAAAGCATTGGGGTATGAGAGGAAAGGTTGTTCTGATGATTAGTCCATCAAGAGACAGGCTTGGATGTATGAGATTGTAACACTGTTGACAGATGCTGGTACTTGCCCTACTTTGATGGTACTCCATGGTGCTTCACTGATATGGATGGAAGGTAATTCAAAGCCAAGCTCCCCCTCCCCAAAACAACCATATATCTCTAAAAATCTTGTTTCTGATCAATCAGATCATGGAATGTAAGGTAAAAGCAAGTGATAGGTATGCCTTGCACACCAGAGCCCTCATGATAGTAAATTTAATTGTCCAACTCATGACTCCAGTCATTGGTTGGGGTAGTTCTCTTTCATTAAAAAGGACTACTATAGTAGATTCTTTTTCATAAGAAGTGGTACATTGAAAAAGTAATACTCACTTTGTTTGTCAATTCCACTTATGATTTCTTTACTTTTATGGGACTCAATTTCTTCATCTTTCAAACAAGGACATTAGACTTGAATGACTTTTGAGTTCCTTTTCAGTTTTCAATATATTATGGAATCTTACGGTTTGTAATTTCTAAAGTTATTGACCTAGCAAATGTATCTTCAATTTCTAAACATGCCTGACTTAATGTCAATGAAGAATTTATGTCATAATGTACAAGATAAAAAAAAAGTAAGATACTTTGATATTGACCTCAAAAAGTATGAAGATTGAATCAGCTGCTTTTACAATGAAAAATTATTCTCAAAAAGAAAAAGAATGATGGTTTCCATTTAACCAAAATGATTTACTCTGTCAACAAGTGACCAATGTTGATGAAGATCTGGGCTGCATATATGTCTATAATGAGTATTTTTAAATTTTTTTCTAGTTAGAGGTTATGAAAGTTTTTCAATATTCATCCATTTGCATATTTATGTAACACATTTTACTACCATCCTCCCTTCTGACCTCCTCCCCTAAGTGATGAATACCCTGATAAAATTTGTGTATGTACATTTGTTTTTTAACATGTTTGCATATTAGTCATTTTGTGTATGAGAAATTAAGAATACGGGATAAAATAAAACCATGGAATAGGAAGAAAAACATGAGAGCAGTTTTTAAAAAGTGAGCATAGTATTCATTCAGATTCTATGGACTTTTCTTTTTCCCCCCACTGGATATAAATGGCATTGTGCAGAAACATGTCTCCCAGAGTTGTCCTAGCTCTCTGAACTGCTGAGAGGAGCTGCATCCATCACAATGTTGTTTATAATGTGTATAAAGATTTCTTGGTTTTACTCCCTTCCCTCAGGTTTAGTTCATGTAATTCTTTCCAGCATTCTCTGAAGTCTGACCATTCATGGTTTCTTATAGAATAAACTATAGTAATAGTATACTATAGCTTTCATATACAATAACATGTTCAGTCAATCCCCAGGTGATGGGTATCCCCCACAATTGCCAGTTCTTTGTCATTACAAAAAGCTACTATAAGTATTTTTGAACAATTGGGACTTTTCCCACTTTTTAAATTTCTTTTAAATATTGTCCTAGTGATGTGATTGCTAAGTCAAAGGGTATAATCTATTTTATTGTTCTTTAGGCATAGTTCCATCTTAGTCTCCAGAATGATTAAATTAGTTTAACATCTCCAACTACAATGCATATGAGAAGCAATTTGGTTTTACTTTTTGAACTACACATCAAACCAAGGTAGCATTTTCACATGAAGCTATGAAGTCTAGCCAGATTTATTTCTATAAATATTCTTCTGATCACACTAAACTAGGATCTATTCAACAGACTTACTGCCCCAAACACCAAACTAAATAATACAATAAGTACTTATTTAGCATCTTTTATATTATTCAAGTCACTTTGCTGGTGACTGGGGATTCAAAGACTATATCATTTTTAGATAGGAGTGGTAATTGACTAATACTTTTTTAAAGCCTTTTTTAATTGTTTAAAAAATATGTTGAAAGTCTCAATAAAGTGTTTTATTGGACTATAACATCCCAAACATTTACTAGGAAAAGATTTAATAGAATAAAATAAAAACTTTCTTCATCCTAAAAGATGAAATTCAGACATCACTTTATACTTGAGTGCTTTTCTAGGTCCTTCAAATGTTCTTTCTCTCTAAATACCTTATATTTATCTGTCCTATGTTTATTTCATAGACATACAATACTTTTAACTTCAAGCACACTTTTCTGTGTGTGTGTGTGTGTGTGTGTGTGTGTGTGTGTGTGTGTGTGTTGTCTCCAGAATGTAATTTAATTGAGATGAGGCATTCTTTCATTGTTTTTATTTGAATTCTGAACTGGAGCATAATGCCTAGCATAATGTACCACTGAATGTGTGCTTATTGAATTCTTGATGGATCATAATATAAGAACTGTTTCTAATGCTTATGTTATAATTAGAAACATACAAATGAAAAAGTGGAATAGTTTTATGTATGGGTTCATTAGAAGACTAGGCCTGGACTCAGATCCCTGCACTTGCCACGATACTATGTCATTTCTTATTTGATAACTCTGGGGTTTTCTGACCCTCTGTGAGTTAATGTTTGATATAAGATAGAAAGTAAATCTCAGAATCAAGAACTGTGTTCAAATACTATCTCTACTATATACTGATTGCATGACCTTGGACAATTTGCATAACTTCCCAGAGTCCCAATTAACCCTCTAAAACTACCAGTGACAGAACATATATTTTAAAAAAAATTATTATTAGATGAAATTTCCTCAATAATAGCTGTCTTGACTATCAAAATCACAGGTTAGATATAAAAACAACGCCAAAAATTAAAAAAAATAACATTGATTTTGGAGCTTCCCAGTTTGGTGGATCTTAATTAGCTTGAATTTTTTAACTTGCCAATTTGACAAGTAACCTCCCCATATACCCCATTCTCACTACTTTTCAAGCAAAATCTAAAAATTCATTTCTGAGTCATTTAATTACTTATGATCTGGTCAGTATTCTGCTAGCTGTCGGTCTCACTTTTTCATATATTAAGAAACAGAGAAATCTGGATGAGGTCTAAGCCTTTTTTTAATGATATAATAAAAAATATATTCTACTTTACCCAATTGAACCAAAAGATTAGGAACAATTTTTTTTTCTGAGTCAGATAGATGGAAAAGATGATTTTGGGGGAACCTGAGAATTCTCTAAATCACATTCATCTCATCTACTAATCCACTTCTCTGTTCTTCCAAAATATTCAAGCTGTTAATGGATTTCCATTACCTGCTCCCAATCTTCCTCTCCAGATGGTTTTCTCACTATGCTTTCACAACTATTTTAAACTGACATCACACTAGGCTACTAGATATATCCACTTCTTTTTTCTTATACATGTTCTTCCCTTTGCCAAGGCAAAAAACCCCCACCATTTCTGCCTTTATAAATGCTACTTAGCCTTAATATTCCATATCTCCACAACAACTCTCCAAATCATTTCCTTTGGTAGTAATCTTTTCTTCCTTTCCTCTGAATTACTGTAATACTCTTGTTGGTAACTTTTATGGTGCTTATTATATTGGAATACAATTATTAAAGTTCTTGTCTTTATTTCCACTATTCAATTGCAATATAAGGAATTGAGTAAGTCCTGATTACCCTTGTAAGGAACAGAGTAGCCTCCATGACCCATTAAAGGGAGGAACCCCATTAAGCTCAAAACCCCCAATAGGGAATGAATTTGCATAAAATAAATCAACTTGTAGCCTTTACAAAACCTACCACTGTGGTTGGGGTATTATAGTTGGATACTTCCAGTTTGTTGAAGTCGTACAGCTTCTTCTACTTCTTTGTCTAATCTTGAATTTACCATTTGTTTGGGATTTGGTTTTCTTCAGTATCCTATAAGCTTTCCTTTAATACCTTCCTTGAAATAAAATGATAATATTTTATTTTATAATGCATTAAATGATTTAATAAATCATGTAATTTCAAAGTCAAAGGTTGAAGAAGTGGCAATGCAGTGTTTAAGTCCATAACTTATAATTTTCTTGTTTTTGTTATTCTTGTAGTTGTTCAGTCCATTGAAGTCAATTCCAAATTTCAATGAGCCCTTCTGGGATTTTCTTGGCAAAGATACTTGAATGGTTTGCCATTTTTTTCTTCAAATCATTGTCCTAATGAGCTAACTAAGGCAAACAAGGTTAAGAGACTTTTCCAGGATAAGACAACTAGTAAATGTCTGAGGCCATATTTGAATTCAGGAAGATGAGTCTTCCTGACCCTAGACCTGGCACACATCTACTGTTTCACCTAGCATTTTCTTATTCATACTGTGCCAAATGAATTTTGAGGACTTGAAAATTTCCATAGAATAACAAGATCATGGAGTAAATGTTATATGCCACAGATGTTTATTTGATATTGTAAGGAATGAAGTAACCCTGCTGACCCACTAAATGGAGAAGTCCCAAGTTGAGTCACCCAGTTAAATTATGGCCTGTGGTATAACAGTCTTTCCTCTTCTCTGGTATGAATCACTGCTAGTCTCCTGTTCCAGTCTCTTTATTACCTTTCCTCAATAAGTAGTTGTAATAAATTCAAGTTAAAAACTATATTAAAACCCACCAAATTTTACTGGTTTGGAATAGAGTACCCTATTCCTGCTATGACACAGATGGCTATCCATTTCTACAGTGATCCCAAGCAGAATGTCCAGACTAGAGATCCCAATATGGTGCCTAATTTCATGGGGGGAGAAAGAAGGTGTTTCCATCTTGTTCATTATTATAAGTATTTTCCCAAACTAAAACTGATTTGTCTTACTATTTTTGGAATCTCCAGGTTTCCCTGTACTGACCTTTTGGCATTTTGAACTTCTCTGAATATATTTTAAGAAAAAACACACATTTAACTCACCCAGGGGAAATTTGTTACCTAATGGGATGCTCAGAACTAGGAAATGGGATGCATAGGAAAGGAAATAATGCAGCTTGATCATAATCTTTAGAAAACTCAAGATATGGTCACATCATCAAAAGAAATGATACATCTTTGAATGTGGATGTTTCAAGTGATATGACCTCCAAACTGAGGTTATTAAAATTAAAGATTCAAAGATATATTGAGACGTGACCCCCTTGATCTGGGACCAGGGTATTCAAGTATTTCAAAATTCAAGATTGTGGAATGCATACAATATATTGTACAGAATTAGGTTGCAAAACAATGCAGATGAGGGCTAAGGGTTAAATAGGAAGGAACATTATCTCTATTAGGAATGCCAGTGGCTTTCTATCTCTTAGTTCATCAGCAGGGTATTACCTAGTTTGATAAAACAATCAATCAATAAAATGAAAAACAAATGTTTAATTAAGTGCTTCCTATTGCACTATGCTATGAAATTATAGGGCAGTGTTTGTCTTCAAGGAGTTTACTATCTCATAGTAGAAATAACAACCAAACAAATATTAACAGACAAGTTATATATAGGACAAATAAGAAATAATTAAGTAAGGGAAGTATTAGAATTCAGAGGATTGGGGAATGGTTTCCTTTAAAAGATGTGACTGAAATGAAGCCAGCTATGTCAGTAGATGAAGTTGAGGAGAAAGAACATTCCAGATATGGGGGAGAGCCAGAAAAATCCCTTAAACTGAAAGATAGTGTTTTATTCATGGAATAGCCAGTAGATAAACATCATTATCAGAGAATATATATCAAGGATGGAAAAATAAGAATGGGAAGGTAGGTGAAGAATAGGTTTGTTTCTGAAGGTGGTGGGAAGGTCTTGGAGGTAACTGAATAAAGCGATGATGTGATCAGATCTATGCTTTAGGAAAGTCATTTGGGGGCTGTATAGGAGTGAGGAAAGATTTGAGACAATAGAAAAATCAGTAGGCTACTGCATTAATCAAGGCCCGAGGTGATGCAGGCCTGCACCAGGAATGGCAGGAGAATAGAGAGGATTTCAAGAAATTTTGCAAAGGTGAAGTCATTAGAGTGAGTGTATGTATGTGTCTTTGTCTGTGTCTGTGTGTGTGTGTGTGTGTGTGTGTGTGTGTGAATTATATTTAGCAGTCTAGAAGAACTTTCATTTTGTAAGACTGAGGGGCTGAGAGCATGCTGTTGTCCTACAAAGTAATAAGAAAGTTAAGAAGGGGAAGACTTAGGGGAAAGAGAATAAGTTTGCTTTTGGACATATTTAATTTAACATGTCTATTGGAAATCTAGGAATCATCCACTGTGGAAAATTATAGATATGAGGGGCTCCAGAGAAAGGTCAAAGAAGGAGTGCCAGTCTGGAGGAGTCAGAATGTTTAGAACTAAAATTCTTTTAAAAAATATGGCCAGAAAATGATTTTTTTTGTAAACCTTAAAACATTATGTAAATGTTATCTATCATTTAGTTACAAAAGAAAAAAAAAAGATAAATTGCCTATAGGCTAGGAATCTTTCCTTTGTTGCCTTTAGTCCTTCCCCCAGCAGGGCCACACAGAACCTATGGTCTTGTACATGGTAGGGTTTTAATAAATGTTTGTTGTCTTGAATTCATTTTGCCTACTTCCATGAATTTAAAAAGATTTCATCAGCATAAATATAAGATATTTCAAGTCTGGATCAATCACCTCTTTTAGTCTAATTTCATTCTTTTTACTTACTATATTTTAAATACAGATAGGCAAGTAGAAAATCAAAGTCTTCAGTGTGACAATTTATTCACTTATAGGTTTAAAGCTATAAGTATACTCCTATTTTACAATGAGAAGATTTAGGGTTTCTAATGGAAGAATGAATATGTGGGCATTTTTACATGTCAGGATATATGACAAAGTTGAATGATGACTGGACATGGTTGAAGGCTTGGGTTAAGTTCTTCTAATAAATAATTTGAAGAATTAGATCATAAATCATAATAGTATAATCTTCACTCCCATACTTCTTGTCTCCTTATATCTTTGAATATTTAATGATAGATTATAGATAGACCTGGAAAAGACCTATTAGATTATTAAATTCATCCCTTGCTTAGACAGGAAGAGATATGTGACTTCATATTACAGGCCAAAGAAGAGGAGAGACCCATCATCCTTTAAAAGTTACTAGTTATATATTTTCTAACTTTTTTTGAAATTTTTAATGAATAAACATGGAATATTATATTAAACATGTTGTGAATCTTGTGGAATATGTAGATTGTCTGACTTCTCTCTCCTGCAAAAGCTTAAAAGTTGAGCCATATCCCCCCCCACAAAAATATGACACCAAAAATTTTACTTGGTGCCATATTATTAGGAATTACATTATCAGGAATCCTTTTACTTTAAAGATTCATTTTTAATTTACATCTGCCTTATCTCTTAGAAGGTATTAGTAACTCCTTTGCAAATACCTTAAACTTGTTTCCAAAATTTTTTTGTGAAAAAAATAGTATTTATAATGAATATCAATGCCTTATTTGTATATATTGATATTTCTACTTGATCCCAATTGTCTGAGCACAATCAAAACTCATCAGACAGGAACCCCCAATATTTTTTGAAGGTGATGGGATTAAGTGACTTGTCCAAGGTCACACAGCTAGATAATTATTAAGTGTCTGAGGCCCCATTTGAACTCAAGTCCTCCTGACTCAAGGACTGGTAATATATCCACTACACCACCTAGCTGCCTCAACCTCTGACATTTTAAAAAGATTAGCTAAAATTATCACAAAATCCATACTTGCTAATATATTTAAGTCATGTCTAAGAAAAATGAAATAGCACATTATATTTAATAAGATGATATAGATACTGAATTTCTAAATTGAAAAAAATAACTACATCTAATTTAAATTAACCCCTTCCCTACAAATTTTTTATAAACCTTCTTTCCTCTTATACTAAGACCACACACTGATACAAGACTTTACAATCTCAGATCTGAATTATTGCAAAAGCCTAGTGGTTGAGATTTTTCCCCGTCTTAAATCTCTTCACTTTTGTTCATCCTCTACTTAGCTATTTGAATGGATTCCTAAAAACATAGATATGACCTCCTCCTCAACTCTAGTGGTTCCCTAAAATCTATAGGATAAAAAATAAAATCTTTTGTTTATGCCCATCAATTGAGGAATGGCTAAACAAGATATGGTACATGAATACTATGGAATATTATTGTTCTATAAGAAAACATAAATGGTCAGACTCAAGAGAAGCATGGAAAGACTTACAGGATCTGATGCTGAGTGAAGAGAGTAGAACCAACAGAACAATGTACACATTAACAACATTGTGAGATGATCAACCTTGATGGAAGCAGTTCCTCTCAGCAGTTCAAAGAGCTAGTACAGCTGTATTAGACTGGCTATGGACAATATTATCCCCATATAGAGGAAGAACACAAAACAAAATAAAACAAAACAACAAAGAAAAATTCTTTCAGAATTTGATGAACACTTTATAAAAATTACCTTTTATGTATCTCTTTCCCTTAATCCTAATTCTTCATACCCAAAATGACTATTCTGTAAACATATTTATCAAAATGTGTATGTACAATGTTAACCTGTTTACTGCTGAGGGGAGGAGGGTAGAAGTAAATTTTGTAACTTAAAAATATACATATGCATATGGATGAATGTTGAAAAACTTTTATAATGTTTTTGGAAAAATAAAATATCAATTAAAAACAAAATAAAATCTTCTCTTTATTGTTTCAAATGCTCCATAATCTACATTAACTCCCTAGCCGCTCCACCCCCAAACACACACAAGTGCGGGCACACACACACACACACACACACACACACACATACACACAGAGACACACACAAACATCTTTCTAGTGACACTAGTCTTACAGCAATTCACAAAAGATGCTCAATCAAGTAAATCATAGTATATTTACTGAATGTTCATCTATATTAATGAAGTAAAACTATTAGTAGTTTGCATGTTCTACCATAGCTAAAGGTATGAAAACACAGTGCTAGAAGAATACCTAGAAGGTGGTTAATTGAATCTTTTACCTGAACAATATTCTACTATGTAGTTGGGACAGTAAAGACATAGTTCACGACCTAACCCACCTTCCCACTGAAGTGATCAGAAAGTAGAATAAAAGGTGCAATAATTATTTAAAGAATGGCATTTGACTGGCTTTACCTTGCTTCACAGATAAATCTCTTTTTGGTTCTATTCAAATAAAATTTTGAAAGGAGATTTTTTTTAAAGAATCTAACAAAAATATTCAAGTTGGTTTTGCCATTAAAAAAAATTCAGTCAAATTGAACATTTGAGCCATGTACGAAACCTCAGTCATTTGTTTGGATGGTTGTTTTTTTTTTTCCCAACTCAATATGTTTGTGTTGTAAGTATTCAATAATAGTTTAGAGTGTCACATTGAAATCTCTTGTTGGAAAGTAGTTTTATAGCTGTAGAAAGTTTTACTCTAAAGGTATGGTTCTATTATTACACAACAGAATCACACCAGGTCAGTTCCAAGAGTAGCTTTCATAAGTTAAGAATAGTTAAGTATAGCTCTTGTAAATTCCTAGAAAGAAAATAATTATTAAGAATTCTCTTAAGTTTTGAATGAATTTCTTAAGAAGGATAAGAGATATAAAATAAAATGAGGGAATAGACCACTGAAGACATATAATCCCTCCTCCTCATTAAACAATGAAGACCATGGGACCTGGTGAAGAAAAGTTACTTGCTTAAGGCTACAAAGATATTAAATATCTAAGGTGAGATTGGAATTCAACTCTCTGAATCTGTAGCCAGTTATTTTTAATCCCCATAATATCATAAAGTATATGATAATACAAATCTTTGTACATTCCTATGGCAAATTCATTTTGGAGTAGGAGAGAAAGATAATGCTGGCCAGAAATAAGATTAAAAAATTGTGTTTAGGAATGGCAGTCGCTACTAGGAGGGACATGTCTTTTTTCCAGAAATTGGCTTTCTGGGTCAAAGCCCTGGTTGCCTATGATATCTGTTACCTTTTAGTCATTTCAGTCTTTTCTTGTCCTTCTTTTTCTTTTTCTTTTTCTTTTTTCTTTTTTTTTTTTTTTGTCATGGATACTTAAGTAGCGTATGTTTTTCTTCTCCAGCTTATTTTACAGAAGAAACTAAGACTGGGGCAACTAGGTGGTACAGCTGATGGAGCACTGGCCCTGGAGTCAAGGAGGACTTGAGTTCAAATCCAACCTCAGACATATAATAATTACCTAGTTGTGTGACCTTAGGCATGTTACTTAACCCCATTGCCTTGCAAAAACCCAAACCAAAAACAAAACAAAAACAGAAACTGTGACCAACAGAGTTTAGCAACTTTCCTAGGTCTATACAGCTATCAAGTGACTTGAGGTCACATTTGAACTCAGGAAGAAGAATTTTCCTCACTCCAGGCCCAGCACTCTTACCTACTATGTCTCCTAGTTGTGTTACTATAATAGTTAATACACTGAAAAAGTATATTTAAGTGAAGATTCTTTTACATCATTACCACTGAAAAAATTCAACATATTTTATACTTACTACCCCCCAAAATTGTATAAAATTGCATTTTTCTACCCAGAATTATGTTACATTCAGGGAAGAGTTTGCTCTTTAAATGAGGTTTATGGTGAATCCTTTTTTAAGGTCAACAATCCTATTCTATATTGAATAGGTAAACTACTTTGAAAGTCCAGATTTATATAAGGCTTTCTTAAAATGAAATAACCTTATGAGCAAGTAGAACAGGCAATAAGATGTCATTTGTTTATTGCTACCCAGTATCCTTGGAGCTTTGCCTCCTCTAAGCACAAAGAATTTAAAGACTTTTTCAGGGACAGATAGGCCACACACTCTATTTACTTGGGACTTGGAGTGGGTTGGCAGGTTTGACATATATTTTAAAACTCTTGTCACAAAGTAGCTTCATGAACAGTTAGTTTCAGTATAAACAAATCAGTGGATGAGAGATATAAAGAATAATGATTTTTTTTGACATATGTGGTTATAACAAAGCACCTCACTTGGCTACATGTCAAACAAAAGCTTCTTTGCAAATTGATAATTCCAAAATTGTACCTGTTGATTGGAGAATATGAATTATTTTCTGTTAATTTGATTCTAGTGGAAGATGGCATTTTATTAAATTGGAACTAATTTTCGCACTTTCAAACCTTTAAAACCTTCATCTAGTGAACTTAACATTCTCATGCAATAGTCTGATTTTTTAAGAAGGTAGAAAAGTAATAAATTTCCAAATCACATCTGAATGACATACCCTCCTACAGAAAAAATCACATGAATAGCATTTGTATTTCTCCAAGAAGTAGCAGAGACATTAAGTTTTCCTTATCACAATGAATATATCTCTTCAAAAAATATCTATGTTAATGACAGAGTTAGTACTTCAAAGAAAATTAGTTTTGGAATACAGTGCTGTGTACTCTGATCATTTGGAGACAAGCCCATAGCCCTGAAAAAAAGTTTTTTTCAAACTCATTTGAAAATCATAACTCTAGTTATGTCCACTTATAAAAGGCATTTTCAGGGAATGTGAAAGAAAACAGAGAGAATGCTTAGTGTTCTAAAAATAAAAAAAAAAGTTAGAAAAAGTTCAAATCAGAAAAAGTGAAAGTTAACTTTTAAGAAAGAAAGAAAGAAAAAAAGATCTAAATCTTTCCAAGAAACAAGCTCAAAAGTAATTTAGTATATACAAAGAAGATGACTGGAAGAGTGGAAAGATCCTTTAATCCACTAAAACTATGGAGTCTGGAAAATATTATTTTATGTACAAAATAACTTTTTTACCTTTTTTATTAAGAATGTGAAGAAAAAGTTTGGTATCTAAACTCAAGCAAAGGAAATGTGTAAAATGTCATCTTACATTACTTCTTGCTGTTTCTAAGCATCTACAATTTTTTTTGTATCAGTGAGTCTAGCACTGCTTATATCAAAACTCATATCATATTTTACATCTCTCACAATGAGACTTCCAGTTAGTATTTAATAAATATTTTTCATTGTTAATTCTATTTTATAAAACAAAGGATAACTATAATTTTGTTGGAAAGGATGAGGTCTAGAGAAGGCGTGAGAGAAAAAAAGAAGATAGACAAAATAATGATGGGGATCTTTAACGAACTAGGAATGTTCAGTTTCATTGTATCATAACTATTCAAGAAGCTATTCAAAAAAGAAAGTTAGGACTGGGTAACTCTAGGAATTGCTTCTTCATGAGTTTCATCCACATTTTCTTTTTCACAATGATTATGTGAAGGGGCAAATAGAGGCAAAATAAGATATTTTGTTTTCTTCTTTTAATTTACTAGGAAGCCAAAAAATGAATCTTGGAAATGATAAATTGCTATCAAATTAAGTCTTCAACAAGTCAGAAAAAGTTATTGGATTCTTTCTACATGCAAAATATTGTAATCTTTTTGTGTCTTTCCTGGGGGGGGGGATGCAAAGACCATCCAATTCCCTCACCTCAATAGGTTTCCAGTCTAGTTACAAGCTTTACTGTATGAAATATTTTTTAAATCAATGAATTAAGAAAAAATAAGATGATCACAGGCAACAACTGATTTTTAAAATTCTAAACATGAATGCTAAAACTGTATTTCCATATTCATGGCAGAACAAAAAAAGAATTTTAAGAAATTGTAAATCTGCTATTCATATGGAATTTTTAAAATATGCAATGAATTCTACTTGTTATTTTCTGTTTGCTTGTGTTTCCTACTGAACTTCCTTCTAATCATTTCCTTTTCTATGCATTTATTTTTCCCCATGTACCTCTCCTACTTTTTTCACATTTACTAATTTTATATTTACTTTTTAGATTTCTTTAAATCTTGTGTTTTCATTTCAAAAATTATTCAGCTCTTTTCTTTTCTCAAAAGTCCTCTACTCTATTAAAATTTTTACTGTTTTTCTGTTTGACTGTTTCCTATAGGATTGTTTATCCTTATCCTTGAAGAAGACTATGACAACAGGGAGGTAATGTCATGACATGCAAGTGAAGTGGATTTAAGTGAGGGGATACTGTGCAAAGTTACCAGTCTCAAGTTTTCCTCTAGAACCATTGGGTTCTGTGGTCAGGTATAGATCAGAATGACTGGAGCTGGTCCTGGACACACTGTGAGACCTTGGTCTTTTAAAGGTAAGTCTTTTGCAAATTAGAATTTGCCTGAGACAATGCCCATTTAATGAATAAGTTTAGGAAGGGAAGAGTAAAACAAAGAGGCTATGAATCACCACTTTCAAGAACTAAAACAAAAAAAATATTTAAACTGGAGAGACACTCGGGGTTTCTCAGGATTAAAATAGGTTAGAACAAAAGAGAAGCAATAATGTCTCTTTTGAGTAGTCAAAAAAGAGCTTCAATGAGCCAATTAGCATTTATTATGAAAATTGTTTTTTTATGCTAGGTACGCAAGGAAGACAAAAGAAGAAATTTGTCCAAAAGGAATTCAAGGCAAGGGATAGCATGCAAAAAATGTATACAGGATAAAAATGAAATTATATATATATATATATATATATATATATATATATATATATATATATATATATATATAAATGCATACATATATATGAACATATGTATTTATATATATATATATATATTTTTTGATTTTATTATGTGCTCTGAATTTCAACTATAATATTCTTAGTTTTTTTTTCAAAATGTCATTGGTGTCAATCCATCTTCACTCCATTCTGTGATTCCAGGCAGCTCTCATTTGTGATTTTTGAAATAAGAGCCTTTTCTCCTGGCAAAGGTATATTTTGAAGGATGCTTGATAATTCTTAAATTATGTCTCCTAAACATTATTTCCAGGTTAACTGTTTTTGACATAAAAAAATCTTCCATTTTCTTCAGTTTTTTTCCTTGAATCTTTTGATTTTTATCTTACTATTTCTGTGTCTCATGGACTCATTTTTTTAGGAATTCTAGTCTTCTTGAAGTCCATTCTCTTGGGAAAGTTGGCCACTTTCTCTCCTAACTTTATTATTTTTCTATTTCTCTCCTCCAGAATTTTCATTTAATTTTTTAAAATTACTCAATTATATCTAAGTTTTGATATTGTCCTTCTGGAAAGCATCTTTTCCATGATGTCTCTTTTTAGAGTTGTTATGCACAAAGTAACCCTTTTTTTGGAAGTAACTTTGGTTCTTCAATTAAAAAAAACCCAAAGAACCAGATATTTTATTTCTTTCTTGTTTTGTTTTTGATTGTGCAACAGTTAAGAGACATACCCAAGGTCACACAGCTGGGTAATTATCAAGTGTCTGAGGCCAGAGTTGAACACAAGTCCATGGTTGGTGCTCTATCGACTGTGCCACCTAGCTGCCCTTTTATTTATTCATCCAACACTAGAGCTTTAGTTTTTGAATTAGAGCTTTGTGTTAAGACCAACTTTTCCACCCTTATATATGGTTGGGCGTTAGGTAATCAGTCTTCCTTGGTGTCACTCTAGGTCCTCTGGGTTGTAATTCTGAACTCTAAATCTAGGGAGTGCCTCCCACCCCAATCTTTAATGTTCATTTCATCAGATGTTAATGCTATCTGTATCATAACCTGTAAGTTATCTCAAGACATAGTGTAAAAGACAAAAAATCAGACTCCAAAATTGACCTAATCTTATGTCTTGGTGTAAAATGCTCACACTGGTAGCCACTGTATATTCTTAGGTCATTTCTGTCCCCTGTGATCCTAAGATCTCTGTTTTTGTGTTAAAGATGCCCTAGGGCTTTCTTGGGGGAACCCTTTTCTTGCTGCCCCAAACTCAATGCTGTAAGTTATAAATATTTGGCTGGATTTAAGGATTTGTTCACTTACTCTGGCCTTGGCTTTGCTGCCCTCTCTATTTCTTCCTGTTTGTGGACTGCTGATTTGTTTATGCTCATTCTTGGATGGAAGAAGTCATTTCATTTTGTTTCTCACTGCATAGCTTGATCTGGCTGGTATAAATTGTATATTTTGATGGAATAAGTGTGGTGAAGTTGGAGGGCCTACCTCTGTTAAGGCAGACATCATTTTTGGAAGTTCTAATAAATAATTCCCAGATGATTGGTATGGGTCAAAACTAAGGTTATAAACAATAAACAAAGACTAATAATTCCATCTTTCCTAACAATATTCTATGTTCCAATAAATCACTGAAATATTATTCAACATTTGTTTAAATATATAGGATAAGGGAGAATCATCCAATTGCAACAATTGATATTTATCCACAATTCTTGACTACTTCTTTTACATTCTTAATACCACTATTACTTTATCTCCACACAACTTGAGATTTTGTAAATAAACAAGTAGCAATGGAGCAAGTAAAGGGGACATTTCTTTTTTTTTACTTTCCATGTTCCTCCAAGACTTATAGATTACATGACAAAACAATGCTTTTTCTGATCCTCATGACCTCTCAATTATTCCCCCAATAGTTATTATTTTCAAGAGATAAAATATTCAACTATCTTCATAGTCTAAGACTCCAAGAATGCTAATAACAACCTGATAAATTAAAAATAAAAAAAGGTTAACACCCAGTTCCTAATGTACTCACTCACCAGCCTTTTTACACTGGTCATTATGGTTTTTCAGAGTTTCCAAGTCTACCTCACTGTTTACAAAAAACCTTAATATAGACCCTATCCAATCTCTGTACTTCAGAAAGCCAGAAACCTAAAGATTGCTCTCCATAGGAGAGAAATATGGAATCATACTGTGCTACAATCATGCTCAGGGAGAAAATGAAGGAACATAGGGAATGCTAACATTTGTGAAACTCTTTTGTTGCTATTTTTCAGTCATGTCAGACGCTTCATGACTCCACTTGGGGTTTTCTTGCAAGGAATGTTTTGCCATTTCCTTCTCCAGCTCATTTTGCAGGTGATGAATCCTGGACATACAGGGTGAAGCAAGCTGGCCAGCCTCAGGCATCCAGTAAGTATCCAAGGCCTCTTTCAAACTCACAAAATCAAGACTTCATGGTGTGGCACTCTATTCATTGTACCAGCTAGAGGTTTGTAAAAGAAGGTGAAGATATATCTATAGCCAATTTAATTCTCCCATAAGTTTCATTGTACATAAATTGAGGATGATGAAAAATTAGTTTCTCTTTATGGGAAGAATCTTGGACAATTTTCAGGTCCAGGCTCCAGGAAAATTGCCATCAATACAGAAGAAATTATAGAATGTGAAGAGAGGAATGTGGAAAAACAAATTTGAAAATAATGAAGTTCTCAAGAAGAAGAAATCAGTAAGGAAACAGAGTAAAATTATCTGTGTTTAGTCATATGTAAACAGAGAATGTATAAATAATAGAAGAGAAAATGGTCTTGGCAAGAGTAGTATGAAACCTAGAGCTGGGCAAAAAAATTCAAAGCCAACCTCAGAAACTTACTAAAGTAACACTATGGTCAATTTATAGAACTTCTTTCTACTTCCATTTCTTTATCTGTAAAATGTAGATTATAAAAATCAAACAAACATACAAAAAGAACCTAATTTCCAGAATTATTTTGAGATGAAAATGAAATAATATTTGTAAAGTCTATTGCAACTCTTAAAGTACCATATAAATATTATCTATTATTAAAGTTTCTGATGATGGGATGCCAACCATCTCTATTTTGACTTTGAGATACACATCCCTCTCTATTCTGAGATCATTGAAGCCCAAAACTTGAGTTTTTGAAAAGCATGTTTTGAACAACTTGTATACAAACCCTGGGCACCCTGTAATAAACAAGCATGTGTTCATCCTTTCTCAAGTCCTGCTTGGCTTCCTGAGTCCAGGTGCTTCCCAAACACAACCCTGTAGCTTAACAGAAACCAGAAACCCCCTCAAGGTCCTAAGTCCAACTTCCCCCTCACCATACATCCTTGCACCTGTTGGTTTTTTATTTTTTTAATCTCTCCTTTTTAAAGATACCCCAAACACCCTGTATAGTTTCTCCCTATCCCTCTAGAACCCATTGTCCTACCTTAAAAACTTCCTTGGCTGAGAGAAAGTTTAAGTCCCTGAAATTCTTTCACAAAGATCCCTCTGCACTGGTCCCCCGTCACTCCTAATGCAGCTGCTACCTCAAGATCATCTAAATAAGTAGAAAAAACTATGAAAGAATAATGCAAGACAAAGAGAAATGAATGAAGACTTGTGAGATATTGTTGTTTACCCTTCATTTTGAAGAGGAGCCATGACAGAACAGCACTACGTATTTTTCTTTTTCTTTTTTTGTTTCCTTTTTAAAATTATTTATTTATTTTCATCTATATTTACATGCATATTTCCAAGTTACAAAACATCCCTCTACCCTCCCTACCCAACCCCCTCCCCTCAGCAGGGAACAGCATTTTAGCATTTTACATACATATTTTGTTAAACATGTTTACAAATTAGTAATTTTTGGCTTGAGGAATTAGGCTTAAGGGAAAGAGATATATGAGGTAATTTTAATAAAGTGTTCGTCAGATTCTGAAGAGCTGTTTTATTTTTCATGTGTGTTTGGTTTTGTTTTGTTTTGCTTCCTCTGGCTGTGGGTAATATAGTCCATAACCAGTCAAATACAGTTGTTCTAACTCTGAGCTGCTGAGAGTAACTACTTTCAACACGGTTGTTCATCATAACATTGTTGTTGATGTTTACATTGTTTCCTTGGTTCTGTCTACTTCACTAAGCATCAGAGTCCATAAGTCATTCCATGTTTCTCTGAAGTCCTACCATTTATGGTTTCTTATAGAACTATAGAATTCCATAGTATTCATGTACCTTAACTTGTTTACCCTTTCCCCAATTGATGAGCATCCCCCTAATTTCCAATTGTTTGCCACTAAGCACTATGTCTTACATGTGAATTCTATTTAAGTGAGGTAGTTAAACAAATTATCTACTTCACTCTTTTTAAATTATTTTTTTATTTTTAAATATATTTTTGTTGATGCTTTACTTTTCCAAATATATGTTACGAAAGGTTTTATCATGGATACATATGCCTATGAATATTTATAAGTTATTAAATTTCCTTTCACCCTCCCTCCTCTCAGTGGGGAACAGTCAGGTTAATATTGCATTTACTAATTTGTGTTAAGCATGTTTTCAGGTTAACCATTAGGATTAAGGGAAAGAAATACATAAGATATTTATTTAAAGTGAATGTAAGGGGCAGCTAGGTGGCACAGTGGATAGAGCACCAGCCCTGGAGTCAGGAGTACCTCAGTTCACATTGGGCCTCAGACACTTAATAATTACCTAGCTGTGTGGCCTTGGCCAAGCCACTTAACCCTGTTTGCCTTGAGAAAACCTAAAAAAAATAAAGATAATAGTCTTTGGTCTTTGTTCAAACTCCACAATTCTTTCTCTGGATACAGAGTGCATACTCCATCACAGATATCCCAAAATTGCGCCTGATGAAATAAGCAAGTCCATTAAGGTTGATCATTGCCCTACATTGCTGTTAGAGTGTACAATGCTTTTCTGGTTTTGCTCATCTCACTCATCATCAAGTCATTCAAAATTCTTCCAGGTTTCCCTGAATTTCCATCCCTTCTGGTTTCTAATAGAACAATAGTGTTCCATGACATACATATACAAAGTTTGTTAAGTCATTCCCCAATTGAAGGACATTCACTTAATTTCCAATTCTATGCCACCAGAAATAGATCTGTTATGAATATTTATTTTACTAGTGATGTTTTTACCATTTTTTGTAATCTCTTCAGGGTAAAGGCCCAGTAATGATATTGTTGGATCAAAGGGTATGAACATTTTTGTTGCCCTTTGGGTGTAATTCCAAATTGCTCTCCAGAAAGTTTTGATGAGTTCACAGCTCCACCAATAATGTATGTGTCCCAGATTTCCCACATCCCTTCCAACATGATCTTTATACATATTACAGCTTCTTGTAGTCATAGGTGATAAGTGTATGACAGGTGGAAACAACAAATGGATGAACAACCTGAAAAAGTTTTATTCAAGTCCTCATACCAGAAGTACTAGTCCTCCAGATTATTCCAAACACATTCAAGCAAACCCTATCAATTGTAAAGATGCTATACAAAGGGACATATTAAGAATTAACCATCTTCCTCAAGAAAATGAGAAGACAAAAAAAACCTCAACAGAAAAATGTGAGAAATATAAGAAAAGCATTTGAAGCTAACATGAGGAAAAAATGTCAAGGGATAAATTAAACAATAAAAATATCAACATCAGAAATGATAGCAAAATTATACTGCTAATTAAATTTTAGGTAAAGAGTAAAAAGATCTTCAAATGTAAGTGGGATTTGAATACCATAACATTATCCAGCACCTACCAAACTCCCAAGGAAGGAATGGAATAAAATCTTCTTCAAAACAAAGGAACTCAAGATGAAACTCAAGGTAGCATAACTAGAAATCCAAACATAACTATCAAAGGAAAGAAAAAAATGTATTTTTAAAGAAGCATTTCTAATATCAGTACAAAGAAAAAAATTACTTTGCAAACACTCCAGCCAACAGAAATTTAGGCAAGATATAGAAATATAACAACTAATAAAGACATCAGTAGTGAAATAAATTATCCCAGTAAGATTGGAAAAGTAGAAAAGACAAGGAAGATATCTAGTAGTTTAAATATGAAAACAGCAACAACAACATAACAACAGACACAGATAGAAAATTATTTTCTAAAAGTATATGAAGAGACAAAGATGAAAATCAAAGCCAAATACAAGAAGAGGGTCAGATCAGGTCCAAGATATGGAATAAACATCATAATATACCTTCTACCATTGAATCAAAACCTTTTTTATTTCATAACGTCCTGAATTGCAGAATTGTAGGGCATAAAAAAGGCAAGAGGAGATGAAATAAAGAAGGGTGGAAGGGATAGTAGGATTATTAAGTAACCACTAGGTGTTAGACACTGTACTAAGCATTTAACAAATTTCATTTTTCACCGAAGTTAGAATAGTGTATGGACTGTATCATAATCCAATCAAAAATTAACAATGAAAGAAAAATAACTTCTGAATTTAGTTGATCAGTAGAGAATTATATAAAATATTTAGTAATTTATTTTAAAATTGATCTTTTTGCACATTGTATCCTTGCTCTCAGGATAAGAAGTAATATGAACAAAAACCAAGTTGCAGACAACAGGATGACCCAATAACTCAAATTGGTGGATGTATAACCCTATTAGAAACACATGGTGGCCATCTTCTAGCTAAATTACAAGATAAAACAAAATACTATGACACTGACAGATCTAAAAGAAATTATCCATATTCAATATGCCAACTTCTTATGTTACCAATAGATGTCAGATGGATATATAGAGAAAATGAATTTTATAGCAGTTTCTTAACTGGATGTCAGATGGTATTACTTAGGATAATCTAATATGATTTTCAATTCATATCCACCCACTGTTTTATCCATCTGTTTCCATAGTACTTGCCATACACTTAAAATCTGAAAACTAGTTTTTATATTTAAAAAAAGAAATGTTTTGGAATTTATTTTTATGTGTACTTTGCAACTGTCAGCCCAAGAGAAGGTCAGTGAAAATATATAAAAACTATATATGAAGTTCATTTTAATTTCTTTTATATTTTCTCAAGGAATGCTTTCAAAATGTATGCATTAGAACATGAAATTTACTTGATTTTTTTTCAAGGCAATGGTGTTAAGTGGCTTGCCCAAGGCCACACAGCTAGGTAATTACTAAGTGTCTGAGGCCAGATTTGAACTCAGGTATTCCTGACTCCAAGGCCAGTGCTCTATCCACTGTGCCACATAGCCACCCCTTGATCTTATCAATAATAGATGGGAAGTAATTAAGAACTTTACATCTTCATCAGGGAGACAAAAACATTTTTCTCCCTTCTTTTTCAGCTCTCTGTACCATCCATTACTCTCTCTAATTCTTATATAATTACCGGAAAAAATGATTCTTTAGTTTCTTTCAAAAGTGATCAGAAGAAGCTAAAATACTTGATCTAGTACAGGCTGAAGCACAACTAAGAAAATATGAGTTCGACTATTATTGTCCTTTGTTTTGATATGCCAAAGGAAGGTCTATTAATTTTAAGGGTTTGTTGAAGCCTCAACTAGAAGCAGTTTCTATATATGAGAATGGATTCAATTTAACTCATCATGAATAATTTTTGAGTGACCTGCTTTCCATTTTAAAACAAAAATTATTGGGGATTGGTAATTGGCAACATTTTACTAAGATTGTATTACTTTATTTGATGTTCCACAGCTATCACTATGAGGTACAAATGGAGTGAGAAGAATTTTAAATTTCCTTTTGTTATGGAGACTGTGTGAAATTGATTGTCTTTTTCCACCTGTTTTAACCCATTGAGACTGGATCATTTCATGACTTTTTTTAGATATTTGATTTCACCCCCTCCAAAATTATTTCCCTTTGGTAGTTGGAGAAAATCTGAATGCTGAGTGACCTCTCCACTTTGAGATGAGATTAGTACATGAGAGTTTTAATCTTCTCTAGAAAGTTAGTGAAGTTTAATTTAAATTATAAATACAATTGATAAAATGTTCTGAATTCCAAAGCAATTTATTAATTTCTATTTTTGGAGAGCAGTCTCCTACCCAGGTGAATTTGTATGAGTAAGTACTAACTGTTCACCCCTCTCCTTATTTTGGTGAAACATTTCTAGTAAACAAACACAAGACAATTATAACTGTCATATTTATCTGAAAAACAATAATTTAAAAATATAAATAGTCACCAAATAGAATCGATAGTAATAGAAACACTTAATAATGGATCGTAACACCTGTGGAAGCTGTCAATAAAATAAGGGGAGAACAAAGGTGAGTAAATGCTTTTTAAAGACTTTAATGTTTTTTTTTTTACACAAAGACTTCCAAGATTTTAAATCTAGTTACTCTTTACTGGATTTTCTTAAAAGAAATGGCAAATCAGGGGGAAAAGTTGCATCATATATAAAGATGAGGAAATCTCTGGGAAATTAATCTTCTTTCTATTTTCTTTATTTCTGACCTCACCCATTCTTTCAAATTCGCTTACCCCTGCATCCCTCACTCTTTTTGGACATACTTTTTTTGAATGCTGCTTAACAGAAAATTATAAGTTGCAACCCCAATCTTATAAGGTCCTTTCTTTCAATCCTGAGAAGAAATACTATTCTATAGATCTTTGGCAACTGAAATAGCCAGACTAGGTTTAAGATGATTGTTACATAGTTATGCTTTATTAAAAGTACCAAAAATTCCACCTAAGGCATGTGGTAGGTCTCACCAATGTATAACATGTCACCATGGATGATTTTCTGTCAAGAAGTCATCTAAAAGATGCTTCTTGGAAAAATAGTAGATCACTCAGGTAGTAACAAGAAAAAAGATTAAAATATTTGGTATCTTCAAGTCAGAAAAAAAGAGGAAGACTTTTGTGCACTGGATAGATCACCTGAATATTTGTGGGAAAAAAATGAATGAAAATCATAGGAAATCAAAAGTCATTGATTATAAATACTACTGAAGAATCAATTTCTCATATGCATGAAACTGGAGATGTATGTGTGTTGCAAGTTAGTAGTTGCTTATATGTTGTCTATAATCAACCTTGTACTGCAGATGCACAAGCCTTCCTTCTCAAAAGCAAAATAATCTCTTTAATGTCAAAGACTACATTTTCAATCCAAAATATTTATTAAACATTTATATTTGTATGTGCATCTAGAAATAGGCAAACATCTGGTTTTCTTCATTTTCACTTTGCAAATAAAATAATAAAAATTAATTTATCAAAGATTTTTTTTTAGGTTTTTGCAAGGCAATGGGGTTAAGTGACTTGCCTAAAGCCACACAGCTAAGTAATTATTTAGTATCTGAGACCGGATTTGAACTCAGGGACTCCTGACTGCAGGGCCGGTGCTCTAACCACTGTGTAACCTTGCCGCCCCCCCACAAAGATTTTTTTAATAGTTTGTTTAAATCTTTTAAAGTCTTAAGAAAAGGTGTGTGGCAAAATTTTGGAAGGTAAGATGACACATAATATTTGAGACTGCAAATTAAGGTATATTCAAAAGTTTTGAATTTTAATTTAGAGGACCTTTGTTTAAATATGAACTTGGTCAATTGGTAGATGTGTGAATTTTATAGGTAGTATATTATCTACTCCTGTGTGTCCTGCTATAAAGTGAGAATTATAATAGAACTTGTATTACAGGATTATTGTAACAATCAAATACGATAATTATGAACTCTCATTTAAATCCAGCTCAGTTACATGTAATGGCATCATTTCCCTTATGTCATGGTCTTCTTCAAGAAAGAAGAATGCACAGTATCAACAACAACTTCTGTAAAGGGTTTTGCAAACATTAAAACTCTTATTGCTTTTTGATGCTGTTAAGAATTATTTTGTATTGTATGAGATTTCTCTCTACTTAATCTTAGTAAATAAATCAGTACTGCTTTTCTTGTGAACTAGGACAGAAAAACAATAAAAACATGCTTGCTTGTTTGTAATCTCATTGAGCAAAATATTTATATTTTATATTCATTTCTGCATTTCTTCATTTCTTCATTTATTTATTTATTCATTTTTTGTTTGCTTGTTTGTTTATTTACAATTCCCCTCTCATTTTGCCTCCTTCCAATCTTGTGGTCCAATAAGAACTTGTGAGTATAATTATAGCTTCATTGCATAGTTTCTCAGTAATTTTATGAAAACTACAAAGGCTTCTTTTGGAAAGATAAAATGAAGCTTCACTCTTAAATTCATACTTTGAGAAGTCACAGAACTTCAAGGTTAAAAATAGTCTGTGGTCTTCTATTTCAACTTAGAATTTCCTCTAAAATATTATTGCTATTCATTTCTTTTTCAATCATGTCTGATTCTTTATTAATGAAAACTCGTTTGGAGTTTTCTTAGCAAAGATACTAGAGTGGTTTGCCAATATCTTCTATAACTCACTTTATAGATTAAGAATCTGAGGCCAGCAGTTTAGTGACTTGCCCAAGGTCGCACAACTTATAAGTATCTAGGTCCAGATTTAACCTCAAGATGAGTCATCCGGATTTCATGCCAGCTACTCTATTCACTGTACCATGTAATAAAATAATAAAATAAATGACCTTTAATTATATGAATATATTGACTTGCAATTGCCACCTTTTACTTTGGGAAATTATAAATAACTTAATGCAACTACAGCTTCTGAACAGAGCATATCATACTTTATATTTCTCCAACTCATCAACCTTAAGATTTGCCAGGTTAGAATGCAAGCTCCCCCTGAAAGTTGTCTTCTGTATTAGAGTAAGTTTTTTATGTTCAGATCTGCAAGCCTTAGAACAGTGTAAGTTTTATAGAACCAAATTAATAGATGCTTTTCATTAACTCAGTCTGTGTTTGAAGTCATCAAATGAAAGAAAATTCTACTACCATTTGAGTCTTGTGGTAGATAGCTCCAATTGTTAGAAAAATTTTGATTCTTAAACTATGATATAGGAAAGTGTTTTTTAAGCCAAGTTAATTAGTGTTTATTTAATGCTTACTGATTGCTAAGTACTATGCTGAGCAATGAAAACAACTATTGCCCTCAATAGGACCATCAAAAGGGTCTTGCAGTCTAATTGTGGAGACAGGATGCAAATTATGTATATGGGAACTTTGTACAGGGTAGATTGGAAGTCACTTCAGAGAGAGAGAAGGAATTAGCATTGAAGGGTTAATGAAAGTCTTCTTATTGAAGGTAGGATTTGAACTGAGACTTCAAGGATATTGTCAAGAAATGGAGGCAAGGAGAGAGATTATTTAAAAAATATGGTGCAGTCAATGGAAATTTATTAGAAGATGAAGTGTGTGAAAATAAACAAAGAGTTAAGAGGAAAGTACAGTGAAGAAAAGAAGTAGAAAAAAGGATTCCAAAAGACTGGAAAAAAATTAAAAGGGCCATGCTCTAAGTGAATTTAAAAAAAACACACAAAGGATTTTATATGTGACACTGGAGGAAAGAGCATTGATTAGGAGAGTAGTATAATCAAGTGTGTGCTTCAGGAAAATAACGGATAACGGACAGCTAAGTGGAGGTTAGACCAAAGAAGTAAGAGTCGTGAGTCAAGAAAGTAATTCCAAGTCTATTTTAATTATATGGATATAGGAAAATAAGAGCTTGAATCAGTGTGTTTGTTAACCCAGAACACAGTAGATGTATAAGAGAGATATTGTGAAGGTAGAAGGGACAGGATATAATAAAGTGGATGTGAGGAATTAGTGTCAGTGAAGAAAAGAGTATGAGTAAAATGAAATGATGAAGATACCCTTAAAAACAAAAAAGAAGATGAAAAGAAAGGAGAATTTATGATTAAGAAAATAGTTTCTGTTTTGGACATATTGAATTTAAGAGGTGGCTGAGATATCTAGTTCAAATGTCCAATGGAAGGGCAGCTATGTGACGCAGTGGATAGAGCATCAGCCCTGGAGTCAGGAGGATCTGAATTCAAAACTGACCTCAGACACTACCTTGGGCAAGTCACAACCTCATTGCCTGGCAAAACCCAAAATGTCCAATGGTGGCTGAGCATTAAGATTAGAAATCAGAAAAGAAGGTAGATGCAGATAAATTTTTCCCAAAAGCATCTGCAAAGAGGCAATAATTTAATTCATTTAAGCTGATGAGTTCAACAAAGAAGACAGTAATAGGAGAAAAGGAAAAAAAAGCTCAAGATAGTGCTTTGGGGGATACAGGATGTTTTATAAAAGGAGATTGAGAATTGAAAATATTTGCACAGCAATATTTCAAAATAATTGGTTTCTTTTGTAGTTACATGCTTTTCAAAACATTATTCTGAGAAGGACTTTGTAGAGTTTATTAGATCACTAAAGGTGTCTATGACAGCCAAAAAGATTATGAAACCTTAGATTAGTCCATCTTCCTAACTTCCCACTATTGTTCCTTTTTTCTACCATCATAGTCAAAAGAGCATGCATAATTCGTGGTGTACAATATAGTTCTTCATGTGTTTGATGGCATTCAATAGACTGCCCTCTCTACCTTGCCTTTTCTCCTCCATGTTAAACATCACCAATTCCTATAACTGATATTCCTCATAAAGAATGGGTGTGATGTCTTACAACATTCTAATTAAACTCTTCTGGACATTCTCCATTTTATCATTGATTCTCTCAAAATGTAGCAGTCAAAACTGAAAGACAAATTTAAAAGGGGTTTGTCATCAATACCACCACCCCTTAGCAAGGTAGTTGCTAATATCTAGCCATAAGCAAAAGAAAGAATTAAACCAATTAATTAACAATGATGATTTGGGTGCAAGGCTATAAATAATTAAATATAATCCATCTCCTTAATATTAAAATATTTGATTATTTAAAGCAATTTTTATGCAGTCCTCCTGGGAACAATTACAAAAATAAAACATTCTAAAAGATCATTCAGCACAATTTGCAGTATTTAGATGGAATATAAAAATCAGAATATTATGGAAGTCATATAGTATGGCAAGTATAAACTGATCCAAAAGAGATTTTTCTAAAGTGCAACCTGGTAAATTTTGATAAAAGTCACCCTGCTAACCCTTTGAAAGCAGTAATTTTATATTATAAGAATTTTGTATTTCCTACCTAACAGCAGATTGTTCTTATTGGACAAAGCTCCAGATAAATTCTTAGAATCAAATCTCCTAGTATAACAATTCTGCCAGTAGATTGAGCTCCTGTTTCTAAATCCATTAACAAGAAGTTTATTGGCTATTGATCAAAAATTCAACAAATTCAAATAAGGAAACATTTATTCTATGCCTACTCTATGAAAGCATTTTACCTTCTGTTTGGGGGGGCAATAAAAAGAAAATAATGGCATAGCTTGTGATAAAATTCTTGATAAAATAATTAGTTGAAAAAAAAGCTTAGATTCTAAAACTCCAGATTTTCAAGGGATCTTAGAGGTCATGTACTTCAAGAATTATACATTATGACATGCTTTAGTATAATATTCTTTGTCATAGTATGTAATTTCATTATGCTGAATATAATTTTAAGTAAGTTGGCCAGAAAATTAGCTGAGAAATCATTTGATAATCCAGGAATTTTCATTGTATGAACATTGGTTATGATAAAAATTGATTTGCATATAACAGTATGTATTACACTCTGACAATTTGGAACTGCATCTCTAGGGATAAGCCCAATATTCTTGATAGAATGGGCAAACTCAACAAATGTTAGTTCACAGATTCAAGGAATTTATATGCAATGGGAAGGCTATAATAGCAGGAAATATATTTATTTTTCAACAGCTTCAAAATCAACACCAGTTGCTGTGCATTAATCTTGCAGATCACTGAAAATAACAGAAGGACTACATATTTCACCCATAGATGCACAAAAAAACATCTGGATGAAAAGTGGAAAGAGTAGAGGAAATAATTTAGATTCTTGGAACCACAACCTAATTTAGGCTTACCTTGTTCCAGTTCATGATCTGTGGGCATCATTCATTCATTCACTCGCTTACTCTTAGTGATTTTCTGTGGAATGTATAAGACTGTGAAATGCTAAGAAAGATAAAAATAAATACAATAGCTAATCCCTGTCCACAGGGAAATTATAATCTATTTGTCAAGACAAAACTTACATATGCAAAAAGAAAACAAAATTGGCTAAATAACAAAATGCCAAAACAAGAGATACCATATGAGTTATAAAATGCTATGATTTTGGACAGGGAGAAATGATAGTAGACTAAAGTACTCATTAGGTTTTTGTGAAGAACAAGGGACTCAAGTATGTTTAGAAAACTGTTTAATAATTGAATGAATGATAAAGGAATATAATATAAGGTTTGTCCTTCATTCTCAAAGAAGACCATGGTAATGGGGAGGTGATGCCAAGAAAAGCAAGTGAACTTTATTTGAATGATGGGGTGCTCACTTTCTCCCCCAGATCCATGTGAGTCTAGTGGCCAGATATGGATCAGAATGACTGGAGATGACCCTGAACATGAGACAATCAGGGTCATGACTTGCCCAAGGTCATACAATAAGTGTGATGTTATCTAAGGTTGGATTTGAACCCCTGTCCTCCTGACTTAAGACCAATGTTCAATTTACTGCATCACACAGCATGGGTCATTTTAGGAATGGATAATGATATGGATAAAGAAATGAATGTAGAAATAAACTTAATGGATCTGGAGAAGACTGGATATACCAAGTTTATCATGAAGAGGACTGTTGAAAATGTAGGTAGAGGTTAGCTTATTTTAACAGTGCCCTAAAAGACAAACTGGACTTGATTCCCTAATAATAGGAAAGTATGGAGAAACTTTGAATTGATGAAATAAGCTTTTTTTTTGAAAAAAGAAAGATCAGCAGATTGTATGGAGAGTGCAGATATGGGAATATGAGTTATCAGACTATTTCTATAATGAATACTATTTCTATAACAAGAATTCCAATAATGATAATAAAAGCCAAAACTAGAAAGAATGAAAAAGCAAATGTGAATGATATTCCAAAAGAGATTCAATAAATTTAGCAAATAATTAGGTTTTTAAATTTGAATGTATAATATTCCTAAAATACATTTCTTACCATATTACTCTCTTGCTCTTGTCTCTAGGGAAAAAAGTACTCTTCTATTTGCATTCAGATTAATTAAAAAATCTTTTCAGATTACCTTTCCAGACTTCTATCTTCCCTTCTTTCCCTCTCTTTATGGTCCAATGAAATGGACTGGAAGATTTGGGATGACAAGGTTTCCTATATGATATTCTGTCTTCTGTCATCTTTGCATAACGTGTCTACCTCTTATGACTGGAATGTGCTTTCCCCTCACAACAATTTCTTATATTCCCTAGCTGATTTCAAAGATCAATTGTTTATAAGGTCTTCTCTAAACTCACAAGATGGTAGTGGTTCTCATCCTCCCCTCAAATGAATTATATGCTCTTTACATGTACATATATTGAGTTGTGTATATTTTTTCTCAAGGGAATGTAATCTGCCTAATTTTTTTTTTGTAGGTATTATATTGTGGGTACGGAAAGAAAGAAAGAAAGAAAGAAAGAAAGAAAGAAAGAAAGAAAGAAAGAAAGAAAGAAAGAAAGAAAGAAAGAAAGAAAGAAAGAAAGAAAAAGAAAGAAAAGAAGGTGAAATCTGATAGGAGGGTGGTAGTCAACTGAGGAAGTACCTTTTTGGAGGAAATAATGAAATAATACATTTGATAACATGCTGAATTTAAGTTGAACATGAAGGAATTAGACAGGAGTAATTGGAAAAAATTAAATATCAAGATTTTTTTTTTATTTCTAGGCAAACTATTATCAGAAAAACAAAACCCCAAATATGATCTTGGCAGTAATGAAGTATTGAAACTGTTCTATAGTGTTCTGTTACATTTTGTGTCTTATTTTAGGATGCATTTCAATTTTATGATGGTTTCACTTCCAATGTGGTATACAGATGCATATACTATGTTAAATTTTATTGTACTGATAGTGACTTTGCATGTAACATCTAGTAAAATATATTGTTACCCTTCATTGTTATTTTGCAAGTATATATTGATGGAACATAAAGTTAAGTGTGGAGTTAACAGGGTTAATAGACAGAGAAAGGCAATGTCCTCTCCAATGGTGACACTATAAAAAATGAGCTCTTTTGAAGTTTTCAACTATCTTGTGCTGGCTGACCTTAATGGCCTGACTGATTGCATGAATTTTTAAATGCTCGAGGCTAACATACATCTACAAAATCTACAGGACCCAGTGGCAGAAATGTGTCTAAAGCAACGATATAATGTACTGCTGCACTGAGAAACTGCTTTTCTTTTTTCTTTGCTAAGCATAAAATAAAATATTCTAATCACTTCTTTGTGTTTAAAGACCCCTATGTCATATATCTTCTGCCCTCCAATTGCACATTCTTGATAATTGTTGTTTGATCATCCATCTAGGTCAAAAGGAAAAGGATTCATAAATGATAGCAAATCATAAGATAAAGGTCATATATCTTTAGATGAACATTTGTTGAATTTGACTTTCATTGTTAACTTGTGAAAATACCTAGTACCTATGAGTCTTATTTGGCAATCCCAAAATAGTGATGGAACTTGAAATATTTGAATTTAACCTGAGGCAAAAACAGATGAAATAATGTCACATGACATTCATTTTGGGAGGAAATCCAGGTCTCAAATTCTCTTTAAACAAAAGATGGCTGTCTTAGGGATGCTGATATGCTTTCAGGGACTAGGATTAACTAAGAGAGCTACTTCAAGGTTTAGACCCTCAAGCAATGGTGACTGGATTATGGATCAAAATTGGTTATGCTCCTGGGTTCCTGGTTCCTTCTAGAAAAGTAAAGTCCCTAAAGGAATTCTATTATTTTAATATTTGAAGTCATATTTCTCTAGAAATGGGGAAATGAATGTATTATTCAGACATGATGCTGAAATTTTCATTTGTGGTAATTCATCAGGAACTAATAAATAACCCAACTACAGAAATGATATATTCTCTGGTCTGGAGAGAAAAGCAGTTTAAAATAAATAGAAACTTCCTAGACAGAAAATAGATCCCTAGAAATTATTCTCATAACTTCTTTCCTTGCTAATCATATTTATATTAGTAGATGGGATGATCTGTTCTTTCCCCTTTTTGAGAACTTTTTTCCACTAATCTTCTACTATGACATAATTTCATTAGGATTTAATAAAAGTTTTAGAATTCCAAGTTCATTCTTATTATATACTTTAAGATTTTTTTGATTTTCTTTCCTAGATTAGTTATTTTTGATATTAAGTACCTTAGATTTTTTTCCTCTATTTATATCAATTTACTTTAAGATACCTTATTGCTTCCTTGAGCCACTGACTCTTCTTTTATTCTTTCTAATTTTTAAAGGGCTTGAAACTTGAGTAATATTTTATACATTTTGATTAGGATACTAATCCTGCTTCCATTTTTTTACCTATCTCATTTATTTTCCATTTTTTCCTTTAGAACTCTGATTTAATTTGTATCATAATTTTAATCTTTTTCCCATAAAAATTCCAAGGTACTTAGAATAACTTAAGATAGTTTAAGGTTGCCAAATGCTTACGTAAGATATTCCTCTTTTTCTTATTTCAATGTTCTAAACTTAAACAAATTAGTGAACAAGCATTCATTGAAGGCCTACTCCATGCTAAACAATATAATAGACTCAAAGGACACAAAGAAAAAATGAATAGCTTAAATATCATTGTCAATTTTTATGTAGATATGTATGCATTATACATTCATATGTATATTTATACATATAAATAATAGTATACCTTACTTTACTTCTTCTATACATCTTTATTTTCCAAAGCTTCTGCTGTTTTTGCTTCATAAATTTACTTTTAGAAGTTTGTGAAGGGAACTGATCTGGGCATCCCCATCTCATCGCTTTATTAACCTTTTGGTTTTGTGGCTGTTGTTTTTGTTGAGTCATTGTTCAGTTATGTCTGGCTCTTCATACTCCCTTGGGGCTTTCTTGATGAAGGTATTAGAGTGTTTTGTCATTTTCTTCTCTGGTATCTTTTGTAGATGAGGAAATTGAAGTAAAAGGGTTAGGTGATTTACTATAGCTAGTAAATGCTCAGTCTGAATTTGAACTCAGGTCTTCCTGTCTCCAGGCCAAGCACTTTATCTACATTTCTACCTAGCTGTTATTGGAAATCCCAAGAGACTTTGGAGGTCTTCCAGAGCTCTCAGATCCCTGCCCCAGAGATGGTGAAAGAGCTCTTAAATAAGGAACCATCTCTCAGTCAAAAGGGGTCAAAAGACCTTAATTGGAGCTTAGAAAATCAGCAGAGTCAAAAAGGTGGATGCACTAATTGACCTAGGAAGGTAGGGGAAAGAAGTGCTATTAAGAAATGTTGGCTGTCAGGTAGCCATAGACATTATCCACTTGTGAAGTTCCTAAATTGGGAGTTCCAAAGAAAGAGAAGAGAGAAATCAAGGAAGCTCTCTCTGTTGAAGATCTTCTCATGCTAGGTCTCATAGGTAAAGGAGCCTGTGCTTTATAGGCTGAGATCATCTCCCATTCCAGCCTGAGTTTGGAATTCTCTTTCTGATGCCTCTCTTTCATTTTCTAAGGCACAAGTTGTAATTATATGGAATAAGGAGGCAATTTCTCATGGGAAAAGGTTTTTTCCCTTTATTCTATTCTTTTTAGGTCAGTCCAACTTGGGTATCAGATTCACAAGATTTTAACTATCTGTTGTCTGCTACACAAAATCCAAGTTAAACATTTATATTCCTGCAGGTAACCCCATCATGGCTTCCATTATTCTTACATCTAGTTGGTGAATTAATATAACAAAGTTATAACTGAAACAATAAGGTAGTAAGAGTTTTAAAATAAGGGCAAAAAAGAGTTTTCATTGTTGCTCTTTTATATGGTATGGAGAAATTCTGTTTGATGAAATTGGAGAGAAGTTAGCCATTGACTAGTCAAGAAACGCCACATTATTGTGATCTCTTTAGCATACACTTTTAAGGAAGGCAGTCAAGTGTTTAACTTTGTGGCAACTTTGAAATGTGTGAAGTCTATAGTTTCTAGAACCTATACATAGTTACTTCCCTGGGATCCCATCCTTAGAATCAGAAATGAAAGACAGCACAGAAGGGAAACTACACAAAAAACCAAAAGCCCTTATGAATTATCCTAAAAGAGAAAAACAAACTAGTACTCAAACCTCAAGTGAAAGCATTAAATCTTCAGCACTGTATAGACAATGTATGCCTTGAAATATTATCAGTTTGTAGCTACTGAGGCATATCATTATCTCTCCTAATATTAATTATCTTTCCCATTTATCCCTGGAATATAGTATCAAATTTACTCATTAGAGCTTGTCATATTCAACAATCCTTTTTAGAATGAGTCATGTTAGAGGAACATAAAACACATTGTCACATGTGCCCTGGATATTTTGTTCCGGGAACCTATTGTTAAATGAACTGCAAATTATTTCTTGGCTTCATATGCCTGCAATGAATGCTATGAAAAGATTTGTCTTTATGATTGGGCATTTCCAGGGAAATGTATGACATTTATTAAAAAGTTTTGAATGCATGTGTATTTATCCTAATAAGATTATCACAATGTCATCATTGAAACTATTCTAGAACAAGAGACAGCTGGAAATTTCAGAAGAGAGAGCAAAGAAGAAATATCATATTGCTTTAATTCATCTTGAGAGAGTTTTTCAGAGCAAAATGTGCAAGCTAGTTTTTTTGTTCTATTTTTTAACAGTATCATTTGCTTTTTGTCATTTTCAAGCATTTCCATGGTTGTTTGTGATTTCAACTGATTTTATTTTGGTTAGTACACAGCTTTATTGACATTATTATTATAGTTTTAGAATACATAGCTAAATATTATTTTTCTTATTTCTGATAAGTATGGCTCAATTTTAAAATAGTTTTTGCACGAAACAAACTTTAAAAAGTTACTTTTGGTCATAGCAGTCAGCAAAACATCATCTTTGGACTTTTCAAAGGAAAAATTAATATTCCATTGCTTTCAAAAAATAAATTAAGTAGTAAAACTATTTTTATAAATTAAGATATAGAAGACTGCATTAAAAATTCAAATGCATCAAATAGTGCTTAATTTGTCAACAATAGTTTAGTTGTTCAAGTTGTCCAATAGATGTAGAGAGCAACATAGTTCCCTAAGCCTGCAAGACTTATAACCTTGAGGTCATCTTCAACTTTCCACTCTAACACTTCATAAACAGTTCTTTACCTAATATTGTCATTTTAAGCTTTATATTATATCTCTTTTTATTCTATTCTATTCATTTCAACAATCACCCATTGTTCCCAGTTTCTTTCAACAGAAGAGATGAGAAGCCCCTTACAATTTTCTTCCAACTGGTTTCCCTTCCTAGTTTATCTCCACTCTCTCCATTCTCTGTTCTGTGACCAAGAAGATTTTGTAAGATGAAGACCTGACTATACCACACCATTTTTAATAAAGGCTAATAATGCTCTTTGACTTTTAAAATAAAATATACACATTAGCTTTTCTACTTAGCTCTGAATGCTTTTTTGTAAGCTGGTCCCTTCCTACCTTTTTTTGGTGTTCTCATACTTTTCTCCCTTCCATAACTCGGTTGTACATCCTTTTTACTTTTTTTTAAGTACACATTTCATTTCTCTTCTGCACATCTTTGAACTAGCTGCACCCTTGAATTGGATGGCCTCACTCTTCTCCAGTGCCTTATGGTTCCCTGACTTCAAGTTTTGACTCAAGTTTTATCAAGAGCCCTTTCCAAATCTTATCAGTTGCAAAGTATCTTCTAATTTCAGATTAATTTTCATATATACTGCATATATTTATCCTTCTTTTTATCTTCTTGTAAAACATGTATGTATGTATATATTTATTTTACTTCTTAAGAATGTGAATTCCTTAATTAAAAACAGATAGTATTTAAAAACTTAAAGTCTGTACTTTGTAACTTGCAAAACACATTAGCCATGTTATTTCATATAATACTTACTGCCAAGCTGTGAGATAGAAATTATTATCCCCACTTTACAGTTGAATAAACTGATGCATTGGGAAGCCAAGTGACTTGCTGAAAGAAGGGTCTAAATATAAGATTTTTGATATTCAAAATCTAGATTTTTATTTGTAATTCTATCTGCTTATTGATTGCCTCCCTATGTGTTATCCATCATTGGTTCTATTTTTCATGAATCTATTATCTGTATTTTAAATATTTAATATGTAATGGTGGCTAGGTGGTGCAGTAGAAAGAGCACTGGTCCTGGAGTCAGGAGTACCTGAGTTCAAATCCAGTCTCAAATACATAAAAAATTACCTAGCTGTGTGGCATTGGGCAAGCCACTTAAGCCCATTTGCCTTGCAAAAACCTAATTTTTTTTTGATTTGTAAGTAATAACAATAATATGAATTTTCTCCAAATTAGTATGATCTATTGAAGATTTGTCTTTGAATTTGAATTTTGGATTTGAATTTTATTTGCCTTTCTAGTTAATAGTAAAGTTCTTGGAAAAAATATATATGTATATATACATATATACATATATTCTTTGTAGAAATGATTAAGATGAACTACTTATCAGCCATTTGTTGATGAGTTTAAAGTTTAGTTAGGTTAATATATCATTTAGTCCTCATAGCACTATCTATAAAATTCATTCTAAAGTGAAATAAAGAACAGCCCCAGTTACAAAGTCAGACATAGTTGTGTTGTAACTATGTGGGATAAAAATAGACTTAAAAATACAGAGACTCCTCTGAGGAAAATAATTTGGCTTTTCTCAAGAAAAAGGCACACTCCAAGTCTCACCAAGGTAGTGAAGATCAAGGAGCTGCCCTAAATTGACACTCAAGCTAGATTATATGGCCGAACGCAATCCCCTCCTCCTTCCTAGCAACTCTCTCTGTCTACTCATTGGTGTCTGGCTTGGAATACAAGGTCTCTCTCCATTTTTTCTTCTCACAATCATCTAAAAGTAATAGCCTGTCTTTATTTTAATGGTTTTTAATCCTGAGACGACTTCACTAGGAATATTAACCCTTAAGAAGGAATAACCCACTCAATCCCTCCTCTTTTTTCTAAATAAATACATATATACATATATTTGGCATCTGAAGTCCTCTCACACTATCCTTGATACCCTCTCAGGTTCTATTCTCTCTCTTCCTGTCCTCTTGGGACCCATCTCATCTTCTCCTTGAAACCCTGACCAAACAACCCATACACGTACATAGAAACAATGGAGGAAGATGATCTCATCCAGTTTCTCTCTCTTTTCCCCTGGACACATTCAATATCTTTCTGTATCTGGAGATTCCATTCCAATCATCAATGCAGATGATTTGTTGAGATCTCCTCTTCTGGTAAAGGAACTTCTTAACACAGCATCTTATCACACAGATTCATATTTTCTTCATTAGACTATAAAATTCTAAAGCTATTAAATTCATATTTTGCTTTACTGTCACATTGATACACATACTTTACTTTAACAAAATACAACTTCCATAATTGTTCAATTCACAAGTGAATATGTTGAAAATTATCAAGTTAACTTGAGCTTATAACATTTACATTAGATGACCATCTTTGTACATAGATTTTCCAGCAAGTGACATAAAAATAGCCTTAATCTCTTTCTCTTCATTAAAATAATAACTCAAGTATCCTTAACTAAAATAAATTTTTCTTTGTTCCCAAAATGCTTCTTTTTTTAGTTTTTTTTTTTTTTTTTTTTTTTGCAGGGCAAATGGGGTTAAGTGGCTTGGGCAAGGCCACACAGCTAGGTAATTATTAAGTGTCTGAGACCAGATTTGAATCCAGGTACTCCTGACTCCAAGGCCAGTGCTTTATCCACTGTGCCACCTAGCCACCCCCCCAAAATGTTTCTTAACTAAACTATAGGGGATTCTTCTCCTGATATACTCAACTGACTTACATTCCCTTCTCAAAGTAGAACTTGAAACCTCTACTGCATAGAAGTGTATCTTGAGATTATATAAGCTTCTTTATTCTTCTTACATAACTATCATTTTCCTAGTACAAAATCAAATCAAAGAATCTTAATTCTTCTCAAAACATATAGCTAATAGCAGAGGTTAAAAGCACATGCTGACCTCTCTACCTATTAAACTTCACTTGCCTAAAATTTCTATATCAGATTGAATTTTAGAAATTTACTATAAAGGTCTAGGACATCAAAGGAAAATTCCTTTATTTATATAATTTTGAGTGCCAGTTTCCAGGCAGAGGTCATGTGGCTAGCCAAATGCCTTAAGTTAAATTTTAGATTTATACAATGAGACATTATTCAAATGTCACACTGGAGGAAGTCAAGTCAAGGGGGCCCAACCTCAGGTTGCGCTGCAAAGTCGCATCTTTGGCTTCTTCTCCCAATACACCTGTCACCTGTGTAGTGTTCAAACCTCCTTCAGTCTTCCAGACTTCAAGAGAGTATTGACTCAAGAGTATTTCCTTTGCTAATCATGCCTGATATTAGACACAAAACAAAAGCCAATTACAAGTCTCATGATCCAACTTATGGCCAAGATGGCAAAGAGAAGACAGGCACAGTTCTAAAGTCTCCTGATCTTTCCCCATCTATCACATGAAAAAAAGCCTCTTAAAAGAATTCAACCCACAAAACCTAGAAAGAAAAGCCAGGGAAAGAACATCTACCTCGGGATTTTGTCTCCCACTGCAGCTTTGGTAGAATTCTGGCAGGTGAGTCTGGGCTCAGAAGGAGGAACAGCCCCAGATCAGCCAGATTAACAGCTGAATTGGTACCCAGAGTCTGAGGGCCCAAGACCCAGACCTCCTGGATCAGTGGTGGGACTAGAAGACAGAGGCTTGGGTCTGTGGGGAAGCAGAGGCGCTGGTGTTGGTGCTGTCCCCCCTGGAGCTTGGGGATGGGCCTGGGGGTAGAGTTCTGGTGCAGGAGACCTGTGGACACCATCCTAGGCTCCTCTGGTCCCATTGCAGCTCAGACCTCCTCCCAAACAAACAAATGCAAACTACTTCTGCCTCAAGCCCAGGTTTGTGAGCAGAAGAACCAGCCCAGCTGAGGAATGACATTAGGCCAGGGTAAAGCCCACCATTGATTGAAGGCAAAAGAATTCAATAGCTCCAACCCCTCCCTTAAAGCAAAGGTAGAAGGCCTTAACAAAGGTCACAGACACTGCAGAGAAAGCAACCAACACATCTTACTGGCCAGCCAAAGAAACTGCACTCAGTGAGTAAAGCCTTTAGTGATCCCAAGCCCCTGTGAACCAGCCCCTCCCCAGCTCAGTTCTTAGCAAAATGATGAAGGGTCAGAAGACAGGTGGATCCATAGAAAAATTCCTGGAAGGGAAAGACCCTAACTCAGAGAGAACTGAAACCTCTGAGGAGAATACAATCTGGTCTCCTGAAAAGAAAGAGTTCCTTGAAGAAATAAGGAAGGGGATTAAAAATTTGGGAGAGACAATTAATACCTTGCAACAAGAAAACAAAACCTTAGAAAGTACAATTGGACAAACACAAAAGGAGAATAAATCTCTCAGATCATTAATTGGACAATTACAAAATCAGAATAAATCTCTCAGATCCTCAAATAAGCAAATGCAAAAAGAAATTACCTCAATTGGTCAAATGGAAAGCTCTTTCAAAAGTAAAATTGACCAATTGGAAAAGGAGTTGCAAAAGGTTAATGAAGAAAACTCCTCCCTCCGAAAAGAATGGAGTCTACAAAAACTAATGACTTCATGAGACAGCAAGAGTCAGTTAAAAAAAATCACAAAATAGAAAAAATAGAAGCAAATGTAAAATACCTCATCAACAAAACCACTGACATCGAGAATACATCAAGGAGGGGCAACCTGAAAATTATAGGACTACCTGAAAACATTGAAGAGGAAAAAAGCCTGGACTTATTATTACAGGATCTAGTGATGGAAAACTGCCCTGATATCATGGAATCGGAGGGCAAAGTAGTTCTTGAAAGAGTACATAGATCCCCACCAGAAAAAGATCCTATAATGAAAATACCAAGGAATGTTGTTGTCAAACTCCAGAATTATCAGATCAAAGAGAAAATCCTGCAAGAAACCGAAAAGAAACAATTTAATTATCAAGGAGTCACAGTAAGGATCACACAGGACCTGGCTGCATCAACATTAAGGGATAGAAGGTCCTGGAACGAGATATTTTGAAGAGCAAGGGAGCTTAGAAGGCAGACAAGAATCTACTTTCCTACGAAGATGAGCCTTCCTTTCCAGGGAAAAAGATAGATATTTAATGAAATGGAAGTATTCCCAAAATTTCTGATGCAAAGACCAGAGCTAAACACAAAATTTGGACATCAAACAGGGGGTTCAAGAGACACATGTAAAGGTAAAAAAAAAAAGCAGGGGGGGCAATAAAAGAAAAAAAAATGCAATCCAGTAAGTTGAAACTGGCTATATCCCAGCAAGGGGGGAAAAAAGATTCTCATAAATCTTGAGAATCTAACAGAGAGAATACACCTAGCCAGAAATGATGGACATTCATGACCTAACCACGAGACTGCTATCTAATGGGATGTAACTGGCTTTAAACCCACTTGGGAGAAAGACTCTAATAATTCTCAGGAATTTTGATTCTATTCAATAGAATATATTGAACTAGAAGGGGCAGACACTCAGAATTTTCTATGACTTAGATATAATGATCTAAAACAACACTACCTCCTTCAAAAGGGGGACAGAAAAGAGACAGGAGGAGGGAGGGGATTGAATGGGGTAAATCTCATTACACTGAGAGGTACAAAAATCCTATGGTAATAGAGGGGAAGAAGGGAGCAGAGGAAAAACACCTGAATCTTCTTCTCATCAGACTTGGCTTAAAGTCAACCTACACATACTCAGTTAACTTATAAAACATCTGACCTTTCAAGTATTAAAATGGGAAAAGGGGGGGGTGGAGAAAGGGAAGGTGAGTGGGGGGAAAAGGGGGAAATAACAAAAGGAAGGCAAAAGGGAAAAAGGGAAAGGGGAAAGAATGGGGAGGATGTGATATAGGAGAGCAAACACACTGAAGGGGGTGGGATTCAGAAACAAAATACTGGGGAATATGGATAAAGGGGGGAAACAGGGAAAAATATAAACAGAGGGAAGATAGCACGGAGGGCAATAAAGAATTAGTAATCATAACCTTGAATGTGAATAGGATTAATTCTCCCTTAAAATGTAAGCAAATAGCAGAGTGGATTAAAAACCAGAATCCTGCAATATGCTGCTTACAGGAAACTCATTTGAAGCATACATATAGAGTAAAGGTAAAAGGTTGCAGCAAAATTTATTTTGCTTCAGTTGAAGTAAAAAAAGCAGGGGTAGCAATCCTTATCTCAGACAAAGCAGCAGCAATAATAGATAGCATTAAAAGAGATAAGGAAGGAAACTTTATCCTCCTAAAAGGTACCATAGACAATAAAGTCAATTCAATATTGAATATATATGCACCCAGTGGGATAGGACCCAAATTCTTAGAGGAGAACCTGAAAGAACTACAGGAAGACATAGACAGCAGTACTCTACTAGTGGGAGACCTCAACCTCCTGCTATCTGATCTAGATAAATTGAATCATAAAATAAACAAGAAAGAAGTTAAGGAGGTAAATAGATTGTTAGAAAAATTAGATATGGTAGACCTATGGAGGAAACTGAATGGGGATAGAAAGGAATATACCTTTTTCTGTGCAGTACATGGAACTTATACAAAAATTGACCATGTACTAGGACATAAAATCTTAATGATCAACTGCAGAAAGGCAGAAATAGTGAATACATCTTTCTCAGATCACAATGCAATAAAAGTCATATGAAATACCGGGCCAAGGAAATATAGACCCAGAACAAATTGGAAACTTATTAACCTCATTTTAAAAAATGAGTGGAGCAAAAAACAAAATATAGAAAGATATAACCATATTATCCTAGATAATGATAATAATGAAACAACATACCAAAACCTATTGTGTTCATTCAAAGCGACTTTCAGGGGATATATTATAGGTCTAAATGCTTACATGAATAAATTGGAGAAAGAGAAAATTAATCAACTAAACATGGAACTACAAAAATTAGAGAAAGAATGAATCAAAAATGCCCAATTTAGGGTGGCTAGGTGGCGCAGTGGATAAAGCACTGGCCCTGGAGTCAGGAGTACCTGGGTTCAAATCTGGTCTCAGATACTTAATAATTACCTAGCTGTGTAGCCTTGGGCAAGCCACTTAACCCCATTTGCTTTGCAAAAAAAACCTTAAAAAATTTCCAATTAAATACCAAATTAGAAATTCTAAAAATAAAAGGAGAAATTAAGAAAATTGAAAGCAAAAAACTATTGAATTAATAAATAAAACCAAAAATTTGTATTATGAAAAAACCAATAAAATTGATAAACCTCTGGTCAATTTGAAGAAAACCAAATTGCTAGTATCATAAACGAAAAAAGGTAAACTTGCCACCAATGAGGAGGAAATTAAAGCAATAATTCGAAATTATTTTGCCCAACTCTATGCCAATAAATTTGATAATCTAAGTGAAATGGATGAATATATATAAAAATATAAATTTCCCAGGTTAAATGAAGAAGAGATTAAATACCTAAACAAACCTATCTCAGAAAAAGAAACAAGCCATTATTGAACTCCCTAAAAAAAAATTCTCCAGAGCCTGATGGATTCACAAATGAATTCTGCCAAATATTTAAGGAACAATTGGTTCCAATCCTATATAAAATCTTTGGAAAAATAGGGAAAGATGGAACTCTGCCTAACTCTTTCTATGAAACAAATATGGTACTGTTACCTAAACCAGGAAGTGTTAATACAGAGAAAGAAAATTATAGACCTATTTCCCTAATGAATATAGATGCAAAAATCCTAAATAAAATCTTAGCAAAACGATTACAACAAGTCATCACTAGGATAATACATTATGATCAAGTAGGGTTTATTCCAGGAATGCAGGGTTGGTTCAATATTAAGAAAACTGTTAGTATATTCAATTATATCAACAACAAACTTATCAGAAAACATATGATCATATCAATGGATGCTGAAAAAGCTTTTGACATAATACAGCATCCATTCCTATTAAAAACACTAGGGAGTGTAGGAATAAATGGACTGTTCCCTAAAATAATTAGCAGTATCTATTTGAAACCATCAGCAAGCATTATATTCAGTGGGGAGAGGCTAGAGGCATTCCCAATAAGATCAGGGGTGAAACAATGGTGCCCATTATCACCACTACTATTCAATATTGTATTAGAAATGTTAGCATCAGCAATTAGAGAAGAAAAAGAAATTGAAGGAATTAGAACTGGGAAGGAAGAGACAAGACTCTCACTCTTTGCAGATGGCATGATGGTCTACCTAGAGAATCCCAAGAAATCATCCAAAAATCTACTGGAAACAATTAGAAATTTTAACAAAGTTGCAGGTTATAAAATAAACCCTCATAAATCCTCAACTTTTCTATATATGTCTTGCAAGAAACAGCAGGAAGAGCTAGAAGGAGAAATCCCATTCAAAGTAACCTCAGACAATATAAAATATTTGGGAGTCTATTTGCCAAGACAGACTCAGAATCTTTTTGAAAACAATTATAAAACACTTCTCACACAAATTAAATCAGATATAAATAATTGGGCAAATATCAACTGCTCATGGATAGGTAGAGCTAATATAAGAAAAATAACAATTCTACCAAAGCTAAACTATCTGTTTAGTGCCCTACCAATCAATATTCCAAAAAATTACTTTAACGAGTTAGAAAAAATTGTAAGTAAATTCATATGGAGAAATAAAAAGTCAAGAATTGCCAAGAGCTTAATGAAAAAAAGTGCAAAAGAAGGTGGCTTAGCCCTACCTGATCTAAAATTATATTATAAAGCATCAGTCATTAAAACTGTTTGGTACTGGCTAAGAAATAGAGTGGTGGACCAGTGGAACAGACTCGGTGTAAAAGCAGGAGATAATTATAGTGATCTGCTGTTTGATAAATCCAAAGAGTCCAGCCATTGAGATAAAAACTGCTGTTTTGATAAAAATTGCTGGGATAATTGGAAATTAGTATGGAAGAAATTTAGATTAGACAAACACCTCACACCCTTTACCAAGATACGATCCAAATGGTTACAGGACATAGACATAAAAAACAATATTATAAGCAAATTAGAAGATCAAGGAATAGTCTACCTGTCAGATCTATTGTAAGGGGAGCAGTTTAAGACTAACAAAGAGTTGGAGAACATCACCAAAAACCAATTAGATGATTTCAATTACATTAAATTAAAAAGCTTTTGCACAGATAAAAACAAATGTTACCAAGATCAAAAGAAATGTAGTAAATTGGGAATCTTTACAACTAATGATTCTGACAATGGAATCATTTTTAAAATATACAGAGAACTGAGTCATATTTTTAAAACAAGTATCCATTCCCCAATTGACAAATGGTCAAACGATATGCAAAGGCAATTTACAGATGAGGAGATCAAAGCAATCCATAGCCATATGAAAAATGCTGTAAATCATTAATTATTAGAGAAATGACAATTTAAAGCTTCTCTGAAGTACCACCTCACACCTCTCAGATTGGCCAATATGACCAGGAAGGATAATGATCCTTGTTGGAAGGGTTGTGGGAAATCTGGAACACTATTACACTGTTGGTGGAGCTGTGAACTCATGCAACCCTTCTGGAAAGCTATTTGGAACCATGCCCAAAGGGCAACAAAAATGTGCATACTCTTTGACCCAGCAATACCAAAACTGTGTCTATACCCTGAAGAGATGAGGAAAAAGTGTAAACACATTACTTGTACAAAAATATTTATAGCAGCCCTGTTTGTTGTGGCAAAGAATTGAAAATCAAGTAAATGTCCTTCAATTGGTGAATGGCTTAGCAAACTCATATATGTATGTCACGGAACACTATTTTTCTATTAGAAACCAGGAGGTATGGGATTTCAGGAAAGCCTGGAGTGATTTGCATGAACTGATTCTGAGTGAGATGAGTGGAACCAGGAAAACACTGTACACCCTAACAGCAACATGGGAGTGATGTTCAACCTTGAAGGACTTGCTCATTCCATCAGTGTGACAATTGGGAACAATTTTGGGCTGTCTGCAAAGGAGAGTGCAATCTGTATCCAGATAAGGAGCTGTGGAGTTTGAACAAAGTGCAAGGACTAGTCCCTTTAATTTAGGAAAAAAAAACAGATATCTTATTGTCTGATCTTGTTACCTCTTAGACTTCTCTTCTTTAAGGATATGATTTCTCACACCCAATTTGCATCAATGTACAACATGGAAACAAAGTAAAGAGTGACAGAGTGCCTTCCATGGGGTGGGGGGGGGTCGGGGGAGGGAAGCAAGATTGGGGGGAAAATTGTAAAACTCAGATAATATCTTTAATAAAAATAAATTAAAAAAAGAAAAAATAAACATCTCATGATCTAAAATAGTTATTCCATCCAATTAGATCTCTTTGTGAATTCACTTTACAAGGACTAAATGCTAATATTCTAATATAGATTGATAAGGTCACAATCAGCCCCCTTCCTTACACATATATCACCTATATTTTCTCTGTGTCCTTGTCAACAGATTACATTAAATAAATTGACTTTCTAAACATTCAAAAATCAGTCAAGTTCTCCCAGCATCTGGAGTATTCCTTGATATATATCCACACCCCCCAAAAAAGAAAACAAAACTCACCATTTCAGAATTCAACTAGACGATCTATCCACCTAGTGGCACTAATTTCTCATCTGTGGCGCCACGTGCTTTTGTCTAAAATCATATCTGTTTTATTTCTGGACAAAGATGGTATATTAGAGGCCTCTTGGCTAGCCTACTGTATTACAATAAATAAAACAACACCTCTGTTGGCTTGGAGATTATTCTAAGAATTTTCACATAAACATTATCAAGAAATTGTCACAAAAAATCACAAATTATTATCATTATTTTTTTCCCATAATGCTCAGGTGCTTTTACTTCAAAGCAAACAACTACAACTTTGAGATTGTATAGATACATACATATATATGTACATACATATATATACATATATGTATATATACATCCACATATTACCACAAAATTCCAATTTATATATATATATATATTTATATATATATGTAAAATTGGCAAGTTGTTATGCAAATCATTCTCTATAATAAACCTATTTAATTTTTAATCATGTTTGAAATACAAATGATTACTTTTCAGAATTCATTCAACCCATTAGAATATCTCTAAATTTAAGGAAATAATAATAAGTATAACACATTAAGAACTAGATTTCACAAAACAATTTTTGCATTATTACATTTATACCTGGACCTACCCCTAGAGCAAGGTCCAACACATCATTTAAAAATTTCAGGGAACCCAGAGGGTCATGCTTTGAGAATTTCCCTCATTATCCTTACAAAGCAATAAATCATTAATTCCAGGTTTTACCACATTACAGTAAAATAGTTTATTTTTCCAATGGTAGATCACAAGTTTGATAACACTTGTCAATATTTTATTCATTGACAAGTCATCTAATTAGGATTACATAATTTTTAATTTCCTAGTTTTTTTATCTTTTTTTTGTTTTTTTTCAAGGCAATGGGGTTAAGTGGCTTGCCCAAGACCACATAGTTAAGTAATTATTAAGTGTCTGAAACCAGATTTGAACTCACTTACTCCTGACTCTATGCATTGTGCCACCTAGTCGCCCCCCCCAATCTTTTTACAAAGCCCCTCACATTTATACAACTTTATTGGAAATGGTATCTTGCAGTTACACTATCCTTCTGAATCTGCATTTAATGTAGAGGAAGAAATCTGCAATTTTACATATTTAAAATTTAAACATTAACTCTTTAACCTACATGAAACATAAAGTTTTCATGCTGACATGTCATTATCTTAAAACAAAACAAAACAACTGATTCTCTTAAAATTAACCTTATAATTAAGTGTCTTTTGCACACAAACCTCCTCTATATTTGTGCTTTATAAGCTTATTTATCTCCTTACAACTACACATCTATTTTCAAAACAAAGAAAAATAAGATTCTCTGTGAATTTAGTCTTATACATTCGATAATGTAACCATGCTAGTGTTATATTTACATATATAATTTCTTCTTCTTAAATAACAGATAATAAATAAGCTACCTTGATCTTACATATAGATGTTCCCTTCTATAAGCATGAGGATAAAGAAAACAAAGTCTTTCACAAAATCTCTGGACCAAAAACCTGTTGGCAAGGTATTCTCTACTTTTGTTATAACAAATCTTTACAAATGTGATAGGTTAAACTTCAATACATTCATTATTCATTATCGTAACATAATATTAAATTCTCAAAAAAAGTTGTTTAAATATGTTCTTATACAAAGTTTACTAATTTTTCCATTACATAGTTCAATTTCTTGTATATTCCCTTTACTCCCTAGAATTTTGCAACACAGAAAAATTCTTAAGACCAGTTGTTGCTAAAAAAATTTCTTTTTATAATTACAAGATTTTCTTTATACTTCTCTTAAATTCCAAAAGTCATATTCAAAATAACCCTAAATCATTTTCTTTTGTCCAAAGCCTAAAAACAGTTTGCAAATTCTTTTTTTCTTTAGTGCAATTCTAACTTATTAATGCTCTAACTTATAAGAGTTTTCTAATCTTACTGACCACCATTTCTAAATATTAGAAAATTTTATGTTTTGGGAATTGGAGATGCCCCTAAATTTGAGATATTTAGGGAATATGTACTAATTCTTTACCTTTACTGTTTATCATTACTCACTCACTCCACATTTTTTTTCCAGATACATGAACTATACCCCAAACATATTTTGAATTGGAGTTTCCAGATTCCCCTTCTTTAGTAATTCTAAAGCTAGATTAAGAGCGCACTCACAGTCTTTCCTGACAACAGATTTGGCAAACTGTCAGCCTACACCAGGGCCATTCTGTCCCTATCTATTACGACATTTCCATTAATTCTTTTTCCTCCTATGATTCTGGAGGACATGCAAAATGGTAAAATTTAAAAAAACCTTTTTTTTACCCAAACCCCTTAATTCAGTTTATATATATTTTCAGATTACTTTGTGAAAAAAACGATTAGCACATTACAGAATCAATAATAACATAATAAAATTAACATTTACCTAGCAACTGTTTTCATCTCAAAGTTTTCATCTTACTGGGTTTATCGCTTTTCCAATCAATTCACTACTAGATATTGCAAAAATGGCAGTTTAATGCAATTTTCACATTACCCTAACCACATTTAAACATATCTCCATTTGAAATTTTAGCTTTTTATACTACCCCATTTTTAAATTGATTCTGAAATCACCTCCCAATGTTCCCAAAATCCCTAAAATCAATCCTTTTCCTTATACAATATCAAACCTGCTCAAATATGCTTTAACCAATTTCCATACTTAACAAATGGTTAAAAAACCCCAATTGTCTCTATTCCTTGATTCTCTTCCCAGTACTTTCAGAACCTCTTACTCAGATTATACAATTTACATTTCCCCTTAATATTCTATTCCATTATTCTTTTGCATTAACTCTTTTTGACTGTAGTTAATACTGTTCTGAACTAACTATATAAACCAAAGATATGATTCCATTTTCCAGAAAACATTTTCCATTCAAAGGATTTAATATTTAACACTTCTTGATTTTAACTGGTAAAACTTTTGCGGGGCAGCTAGGTGGGGCAGTGGATAGAGCACCAGCCCTGGAGTCAGGAGTACCTGAGTTCAAATCTAGCCTCAGACATTTAATAATTACCTGTGTTGTCCTTGAGCAAGCCACTTAACCTCATTTGCCTTGAAAAACCCTAAAACAAAACTTTTGAGAAGGCAAACATCTACTTAAAAAAATCTCACAACCTAATTGGAATATCACCTGCTCCCCATTTCAGATAGAATAGACCACATAAATTTTCTCATAAGGAGGCAGGTCCAAAATCTTTCTTGGGGGCTCTTCTATTCTTAGGTCCCCACTTGTTCCATTACTCTCTGCAAATAACTAACATTACCAGAATCCATACTAATAAACTCCTCAAACTATAATGTTTTTATATCATTCCGGTAAAAGATATACTACTTAGTGTTCTTTTTCTGGAATTTCTGTGTAACCAAGTTATATATTTTAGAATTAACCTAACTCTCCTGACTTTCTGGAATTTACTTCCCCCAAATTTTTTCAAATTAAAATAACATATCTACCTGTGATTTCTTTATTTAACATATTTGATAATTTTCATTATCTCTTTCCTGTCTCTTTTACTTCAAAATGAGGTTCCTTTTAACACTTATTTTACTAAGTCTTCATGAATCAATTCTCTCTATTATTAATTAGTCCTTTTTCTTAATAAATTTCCTTTTTTGCTCCCGTTTTCCTCCCTGGTTGAGAGATAAAAAAACAAAACAAAAAAAAAAGCAGGCAAGCACCCGAGAGAAAAGAAGCAGGGAGGTAGAGGAGAGAGAGGAGTAGAAAGCATTCTGCCAACAAAGAATCATAGTGGGGTAGCTAGGTGGCACAGTGGATAGAGCACCGGCTCTGGAATCAGGAATACCTGCGTTCCAATCCAGTCTCAGAAACTTAATAATTGCCTAGCCACTTAACCCCCTTTGCCTTGCAAAAACAACAACAACAACAACAAAAAAAACCCCAAAGAATCATAGTGAAGAAGCAGGGAAGAGAAAAGGTCAGCAGTATTTTATCATTTTCTGCACATTTCCCTTTTGACTTTGGATTTCTTCCCCATTATTATGTCTAGACCCTAGAACTCTATTCCACACTTCTGGACCCTTCTGTCTTGTCTCTATGGCCTCTAACCCCTTGAACTTCTGTGGAATCTGTCCCTGAAAATTGTAGTAATTTCTTGGGAGTATTCCTCCCCCTGACTTTTTTTTGCTCTTATCAGATCAACCTGCAGATTTGATCTGAAGTGGGAGCTGCAAGGGTCCATCACCCAGGGCTACACCTGGGCTTGTGTACACAAACTTATGAACTGTGGCACAATCCCTGGATCTTCTCTGGTAATGGGGCCCATCTCCTTGTAGCACTGCCTCTGGAGGTCCTCTGGCTTTCAATTTTGCTCAAACTAAGACTCTCTTTGGGATTCTTCCTTCGCTCCTCAAGGGATCTGCCCTGGCACTAAATCAGAAGTTGCTGACAATTTCCAGCATGGCACCTCCGTGTGTGTGTGTGTGTGTGTGTGTGTGTGTGTGTGTGTGTGCCCCCAAGAGAGTCTTAAGGAGGGGCTTAATTTAATTCCTGGTCAAGGACCAAACTGTGTGGGATAAAAACTGATTTAAAAAATATAGAGATTCATTTGAGCAAAAAAGAAAATTTATTTTGGCTTTTCTCAAGAAAAGGGTACACTCCAAGTCTCACAAAAGTAGGGAACATCAAGCAGTTGCCCCGAATTGACAGTCAAGCAAGATTATATGACCTAACAGGATCCCCTCCTCCTTCCTATAAACTCTTTCTGCCAACTCATTGGTTAGTCTTCAGAGTTACATTCTATTTGTGAAAATCTATCCCAGCAACAAAGAAAAGAATGAAAGGTTTTCATAAAGTATTACTTCGCCATCCAGATGGTGAGATTAACCTTCAGGATTATAACTATTTTATTGAAGTAACAGTCTACTGATCAGCAAACAAGAGGAGTTTTATGAGCTTTGTTGGAATGCAAGGTTTTTCTCATTGTAACAGTCTACTGTTCTCCCAGTTAAGCTAGGGTTATCATCAAATCCTTAACTAACTAAAAATGCAAGGTCTCTCTGGAAATAGTCCACTATTTCCCCACCCCCAACTGAATCTGGAAGTTTCCTGGTTTGGAATACAAAGTCTCTCTCCCTCTTTCTTCTCAGAATAGTCTAAAAGTAATAGTCTGTCTTTGTTTTAATGGTTTTTAATCCTGAGAGGACTTCACTAGGAATATTAACTCTTAAGGGGGAATATCCCATTCACTACTGAAAGAATATTTTTAAGACACTGAAAAGAGAAAGAATTTGAGTTCTCTCTGGAATGTTAAAACTGCTGAGGATTTTATTATGAAATACAGCAAACTAAATAGGTCAAAAAACTTTTCCTTCCAAAGGAGGAAGAACTTTAGGACAAGGTGAATAACATACAGTTGGGGTGTGGTTACTTGGTAGAGGGAAATTAAGAAGAGAGAGGGAGATAAGGAAAGACAGAGAGTTTGCTGGGTCAGAGAGAGGGGCCTGTCCAGGTGAAGCTTGAGTGAAAATGTGTGTGTGTGTGTGTGTGTGTGTGTGTGTGTGTGTGTGTGTGTGTGTGTGTGTGAGAGAGAGAGAGAGAGAGAGAGAGAGAGAGAGAGAGAGAGAGAGGAGGGTGGGCAGCTATGAGACTTGGCTTAGTCTGGCCACGTGGCATTGTAGTCCTTGATTTGTTTCTTGGGTTCGGTTCTGCCCAGGATAAGTCATGACTCAGAATCGGGAATGCAGGTTTTGGAAAGAAAATAGAGATTCATTAAAAGAAATTATAGTATATTAATAAAGTGAAAGAAAATATAAAGAGAGTTTAGAGAAAAGACCATGTGGATTACTGATTGAATTGGCCAGGCCAGCGGGCCAGGGTACAGCAGGAGACTGTAAGGTAAATGGGTTCAGCTCCAGCCCCTCCAGATCTCCTTAAATTCTCTTCCAGAGTCCATGGGAGGGGGTGGTGACCTGGGAATGACCCAGATTCCTCATTGGTGATTTTGCCTTTTGGGGAGGGGTCTCTTTTGGATAGTCTTCCAAGGCCTGTGCTCTCTGGCTGCCCCAGGAAAAGACAGTGCAACCCAAATCTGGTTGAAGGCCTGGACCCCAGATGTGACCTAAATTAGATGATAAAGGAATAAAGATTCCCTTTACAATGAAAATAAAAGACTTACAAAGTTTATTTGCAACTGATCTCATTACTCCCATGCCCAAGTTTTTCTACATCAGCATGGGGGCCCATGGAGGACCTTGCATGGGAGGACATGGCATCCTGCAAGGTAGAAGATGGAGGGTCTATCCTTCTTGTTAAATACCCTTCTTTAGTATGTTGGGTAAGGGGTGGCATGTGGGGAGTGATCTTGCACTTTGAGCCAGTTATCTACATACTGGTCCTAACAAGGTAAAGCACCCCAAGTTCAACATGTCATTTACTGTCAGGTCTATGGTCCAAGGTTAGGTTGAAGGGGAAAATGGAAGACAGTATACAAACAACCGGGGTCAAGGGGAGACAGGATAGAATCAATAAGGTTCAGTTTACATCTCAGGAACAAATAGCACAGTTAAGATTTTTAACAGCATTAAAACTACATTCATAATTCTTTGCATCAGTTTTACATACTGAACATCTCAAAGTATAACATGAAGTTCACCTGTCCTGATGGAAACATTGTTGATTTCCATATAGGGTCATACAGAGCAAATTTAATCCCCTTTCAATAATTCAAACTTTAAAATACTTGAAGATGAAAGTAAGCACTTCTGATGCCAAAATAGAGGAACGAGAGAGGAACCCTGTGAAATTATCTCAGATCTCAGAATTGTTCCAAGACCAAGGAAACAGCTCATCAACATGGAGTGTCTTATTTTGATTGGAGGACAGGGTAGGACAAGGACATCTACAGCCAGGCTCACAGAGGGCGGCCTGCGACTAATTCCAAGCCAAGGAAATTCGCCAACAAGGCGAGATTCTGGCATGGTGCAAACCAACAGCCCCTTAGGTAAATGTGCAGTCTGTGAAGCACAGCAAGCTCCAACCCCAGGGATTCTAAACTCAGCAAAAGCCATTATCCTGTGGCAGATTAAGAACAAAGTTCCTCCTCCAAAACCAGGAGAAATATGTTATCAAAGTAACCCAGAAACAAAGCTCCACCCTGGGCTGACCAGCTGCAAAACCCCACAATCCAAGGAGGCCAACAGGAAGCCCCATCCTCCACCTACAGTACAATAAGGAAGGATGTTCTAAAAAAATCAATAACATTGAAAAATATAAATAAAACCTTTCCGAGTAATATAACTTCCTTAAAAATGGAAGTGGCTGTCTTCAGGGGTGGAGCCAAAATATTAGGCAGTCCTGAGCCAGTGTCTCCCATACCTTACAATCAATTGTCAAATTTTTAAGAGAGACCTTTGGAGTGTTGCAGTTCTTAGGGCACTTAGAGACTCTATAATTAAATCACAAATATTTTCAGGGCAGAGGATGAGAAGCCACTTAGATTAGTTGGACTTAATTCCTACTTCAGTTAACAAAGGTTTAATAAGTATCCAGGTTGGTAAGCTAAGGGGGCGTGTAATGGGAGACAGTGTGACTTGGGCAGGGGGGTGGGGGGTGGGAGGGTACAAATAGTTCATGAAATGATTTGGCTTTGGATAATAATTCAGTCCATGGGGATTGTGTGTCCTTGAATGGTACTTGAAATGGAGCTAAGGTATAAATGTTTATAGTTTGATATAATTTATGACACTCAAGAAGTACATTTCTAAGGATAAAGAAGACAGGAGGGTACTTAGTGACTATGAGTCAATTATCTTTATAAAATAATCAATCAATCAATCTGTTATTGTACTTTAATAGTAAGCAATCAAACAATCTAGCTTTTATTTTATTGTTGGTACTTGATTGATTATGTTTGATTTATAGTATTTTGATAAAAAATAACACCAGGTGAAGAGACATTATATTATATTATATTATATTATATTATATTATATTATATTATATTATATTATATTATATTATATTATATTATATTATATTTCATTATATTATATTACATTACATTACATTATACTATACTATACTATACTATACTATACTATACTATACTATATTATATTATATTATATTATATTATACTATACTATATTATACTATACTATACTATACTATACTATACTATACTATATTATATCATATTATATTATACTATATCATACTATATCACATTATATTATATGATTAGAGGAAAGAAGGGAGGGTGTGAATAATGAATAAATTTTCTTCAATAGATTTGGCCCAGAGAGGGAATAAGATACATTTCTAGGTTAAAAATCTTTCCTCTCAACAAGGAATTTGGGGGAAAGGGAAAGAAAAGGGAAGAAGAGACTGATAAAAGAGAAGTGAAGGAATAAGTGAAAATAAACTGAAATTTAAAATTTAAAAGAAAAGTTAAAGGAGAAAGAGAATAAAACTTTGGTGAGAAGGAATGCTAGAAAAGTAAAAAGAAAATTTCTCTCATGTATTTCTTTCCTATCTTACGGTTTTCTTCCTTTTCCCCTAAATCCTAAATTTTCATATTGAAAATGACTTCTCTGTAAATATGTGTAACATGGGGATGGCTAGGTGGCACAATAGATAGAGCAACAGCCCTGGAGTCAGGAGTACCTGAGTTCAAATGCAGCCTCAGACACTTAATAATTACTTACCTGTGTGGCCTTGGGCAAGCTACTTGACATCATTGCCTTGCAAAAACCTAAAAAAAAATGTGTAACACAATTTTGGTTTGACTTTTTGCTTCTAACAGGAGTGGAGTTGGAAGGGAGGGTGGAAGATAATTATGTAACTTAAACATATGCATTTGTATGTGGATGAATGTTGGAAAAACTTTCAAAACATGTAATAGGAAAAATTTGAGAAAATATCACTAAAAGATAGAATTGGCTATATGAAAAAAGATGCACAAAAGTTCACTGAAGAAATTCATTATTTAAAAATTAGAAATGAACAAATGGAAGCTAATGATTCTAATAGACTTCAAGATATGATAAAATCAAAAAAGTAAAAAAAAGAAGAAATTTACCTAGAAAATAGATCCACTAGTGATTATATAAGAATTATTGGACTACTTGAAAGATATGATCAACAATTTAAAAAAAAGAAATAAATGATTGGCTAATATCTTTCAAGAAATTATCAAAGAAAACTGCCTTGATATTTTCGAACTATTGTATAAAATATCAGTTGAAAGAATCCAGTGATAACTGCCTGAAAGAGATTCTCAAAGAGAAAAGTCCCAGAAATCATAGTCAAAGTCACATATCAATTGGTGAGTACTTCAAGTAGCTGGAAAAAAAAAAAACAATTCAAAAGCATGGAGCTATCAGTAAAGATTACACAGAATAACTGTTCCTATACCAAAAATAAGAGAGCTTAGAACATGTTATACAGTACTGAAATGGAGTTAGGATTATAACCAAGAATTACAAATTCAAAACAATTTAATATAATCTTTAAGGGAAAATTTGATATTTAACCAAATAGAGGACTTTCAAGCATTCTAAATTAAAAGACCAAAGCTGAATAAAACATTTGATTTCCAAGTACAAGAGTTAAGGGAAACATAAAAATGTAAAAAACAACAACTAAAAATAAAGAAAGAGTAAAACATAAGGAATTCAATGACATTTTTTTTTTCATTTCTCCATGGGAAGATATGCTTTGTAACTCTTAAGAACTTTACTACTAAAAGAGTGGTTAGAAAATATCTTGCTAGTATAGCTTTTTTAAATATTCATTTCTGCCTGTAACTTATTCTACTTGAAAAATTTAAATGCTATACCATTGCTTCTATATATGATATATGTTTAATGTTGATTTGACTTTAATTATCTATAGCACCTTTTAGTAATATAAAGTTTCTTTCCTTGTCTCTTTTAATTATATCTATTTTTCTTTGGATTTATTTGAGGTAATGATTTTTAACACTGCTTCTTTGCTTATATTCTACCCTTTATTCTTTGCCTTGTGAGCATCTCTCTGCTTCTATTCTGTTTCTAATAAACAATTTTTAATTCATTTTGCTATCTGCTTCTGTTTTATGGATGAATTCATTGCATTCATATTTGCAGTTTTGGTAACTAACTGTGTATTTCTATCCAAGCTATTCTTCCCTTGTTTATCTCCCCCTCTCTTACCCCCCCCATTCATTTTCCTTGTCACAAACTTTTTACTTCTGATCTCTGCCTTCTCCAATCTAGCCTCCCCTTCAACAGTCCTCTTCTCCTCCTTTCTATTGCATTATTCCTGTCCTTTTTAAAAAAAATTTCTTATAGGATAAGACAGATTTCTATATCCAATTCAGTGTATATTTTCCATCTTTGAACCAATTTTGATGAGAGTAAACTTTAAGTTTTGCCCATTCCTCCCCTTATTTTATCTTCCTTTCCATTTTAATAGCTCATTCATGTCTTTTTTTTAAGGTTTTGCAAGGCAAAGGGTTAAGTGACTTGTCCGAGACCACACAGCTAGGTAATTATTAAGTGTTTGAGTGGGATTTGAACTCAAGTACTCCTGACTCCAGGGTGGGTGCTCTATCCACTGCACCACCTAGCAGCCCTATTCATGCCTTTTTAAAATATGGAATAATTGTCCCATTCTATCCTCTTCTTCTTTGTTCCCTTGCAATTTCTTTCTCACTCCTTATTTTTTGGGGGGAGGGGGAGAGTATTATCCCATCAAAGTCATCTTATATCCATTTCCTTTGTCTATTAAAAAGTTGTTGGATCTCTGGAGAAAACTGAATGAAAGTAGAAAGAAATTTATCTTTTCTCAGCAGTACAAGGCACTACACAAAAATTGATCCTAAGATAGGATTTAAAACCCCACAAATGCAGAAAAGCAGAAATAATAAACATATCCTTTTCAGATCATAAGGCAATAAAATTACATTCAGTAATGGACAATGGAAAGATAAATTGAAATAAATTGAAAATTAAACAATCTAATTAAAAGAATGAAAAAATCCATGAAAACAAGTGAAAAGAGAATGAGAGCAAGGAGATAACACATCAGAATTCATGGATTGCACCCAAAGCAGTACTTAGGAGACATTTTATATTTCAAACTGATTTTATCAATAAAATAAATAAGACTGTTCAATGAATTGGTTATGTGACTAAAGCAAACTTAGAAAACAAATTCACAATTAAGCAAAAAATTGGAAGACCTGCAAATAAAAGGAGAGATTAATAAAATTGAAAGTAAGAAAACCATTGAACTAAAAAAGGAATAAAACTATAGATTGATTTTAGGGAAAAATAATATGGATTAACAATTGATTGATTTGGTTAAGGATAGATATAAAAGAATTGATTATCAAAAATAAATGGGGTCAATTTACCTTCATTGAAGAAGAAATTAAGACAATTGATGGAAATTATTTTGCCAATCATAAGTGAACAAATTTAACAATCTAAAAGAAATGGATGAAAAATCTAAAAATATTATAAAAAACCCAGATAAATGGAAGAAAAATTTTTAAAAAGCTTAAATAGCACAAACTTAGAAAAAATGAACAAAACACCAACAAACTGAAAAATTATAACAGAAACTAAGTAGAGACCAAGATCTCACGCTATATATTAAAGCAAGGTTAAAACTGGATCATGGTTTACACATAAAGGTTGATACCATAAGCAAGCTAAAAGAGCATGGAATAGTTTCTCTATGAGTTTTATGGATAAAGGCAGACTTTGAGAAAATATAGACAGCATTACAAAATGCAAAGTAAATCATTTAAATTATATAAAATTTAAAAAGCTTTTATATAATCAAAACCATTGGAACCAAAATTATAATAAAGGAGGAAACTGGAAATTGTAGCAAATATTTTTGATAAAGAACTCATTTCTCAAAGACATAGAGAACTGAATCAAATTTATGAAATGAGAAGACAAAATAATCAAAGCCACCTATAATCATATGAAAAAAAAAGCTTTCAATATTATTGATTAGAGAAATGCAAATCAAAACCTCTCTACAGTGCCACTTCATACCTATCAAATTGGCTGAATAATAAAAAAAAAATTAAAATGTTCATTGATGAAGCAAATGTGAGAAAAGTGGGACAGTAAATTTCTGTTGTGAATTCATCAAAGCATTCTGGAGAATATCCTGCAACTATGCCTAAAAAGCTATGAAACTGCATCCTGTTTGATTCATCAATAACACCTTCAGGTCTATATCTCAAAAATATTTCAAAAACAGGAAAATACCATTTGTAGAAAATAATTATTGAAGTTCTTTTTGTGATGGGTAAGAATTGGAAAGTGACAGGATTCCCATCTAGTGGGAAATGCTACACAAGTGAAGGGGATCTTTCCCTATCAGTCATCATCTTCCAAGGAGAAGGAATTCCCAGGTGCACCAAACTGAGGCATGATTGATCAAGACATGTTCTGGGGCAGGAATTGCTGGGGTACGTTCTTTGAAGACAAGTTTTAGGTTCCATCTGGGGACTTGGTCCATCCCTAGTTGTTTATACCAAGACACCTGGAGAAAGTGATTGTACTCAGGACCTGAGACTGAAATTTGGGGATCACTGAATTCTGTTGAGAGCCCATTGATCACTGAGTCCAGTCTTGTAAATCCTTGGATTTGGGTCACATTTTTGTGAGCACTATAAGGTCTTATTTGGGAAAGTGGGCTTTGGAAGTCTATCACTTTGGAGAGATTATTCTGCTGAGGGAACTTTCCCAATGAAGACCCTGGAGGTTGTGTCATGACATTTTGAGACTTTCCCAGTCAGATTTTCAGGTTTGTTGGAGCCTCCTCTGTTGGGTGACTGTTTTTTCTCTTTTATTTCTTATGTTTCCTTTAACTATGCTGAAGTTTTACAAATAGGTCAGTGTGTATAATTTTGGTTCATAATTTTGGGTTATATTAATCATTAAAATTCTGATTTTAAAGATTTAAAAGAGGGACCACGTCATTGTGGACAGATTCAGACAAATTAAATTAAAAATCAGTATTAAAAATCAGTATTGCACATAACCCTTTATGTTATGACAAGCTGTAGTATATGATTATGTTACAATAGTATTATCCTATAAGAATGACAAACAGGATGATTAATAAAAAGCTAGAAAGATTTATTTGAATTGATGCATTGTGAAATGAACAGACTCAGGGGTAAGTTGTACAGAGTAACAGCAATATTATTCCGTGAAGAATTACAAATTACAACTATCTCATCAGTTCAATGATCCAAGGCAGTTTCAAAGAACTAATGATGATAATGCATATGCAAAGAAAAAAAAAAACATCTAATGGTTGAATCATGACTGAAGAATTCTATTTTCTGCTTTCTTTTTTCATTTTTTTCTTTTATACATCTTCTTATATAAAATGAGTCATATGGAAAAGTTGTACAAAATTATACATTTATGCGCTACATCTGATTGCTTATTGTCTCAGGTTGGAGAGAGGAGGAGAAGAGAGGAAGGATTAGAATTTTAGAACTCCTACCTTTAAATAAAAATGTTTAAAAATACTAAAAGCTAGAGATTACATTATCTAATAATATAAGCCCCAAATTTACAACTTGATGCCCCAGTACTGTCTGTTGAACAATGTAAATCCAAATACATCCAATTCCTGTCAATCAATCAAACAATCAACAAATTTTTATTAGAAGTTTAATAAAGGCTAGGTACCAATTGGAAAGAATTCTGGCCTTAAAGTAAAGAAGTCCTGAGTTTAAATCCACCTTCAGATATTTACTAGCAGAATAATCCCTAAACAAGTCACTTAATTTTGTTTACCTCAATTTCCTCATGACAAAAAATTCTAACATCTTTGTCAAGAAACTCAGATGTCTGAATGACTGAACAACAATAACATTTTGCAAAATACTGTACCCCACAAGTGACCGAGCTGGTGTACTTTCCTTGAAGCAGCTATTACTCATCTGTAAAATGAACTAGAGAGGGTAATGTCTATTCTGTTTATTATTTTCACATTTCAAGAATACTAATGGAGCTGTGCATTGGTCAAACCTCACTTTAATTATGGAACCTGCTCTCTGGTATTCTTATTATAATCCTTATAGCAAATAACTTTTATTCTTCAATTCAAATCTGCCACTACTTGTTTCCAACTACCCTTTTTCAATATTTTCTATATTTCAATGAATGGCCCTTAATTCAGTTGATTAGCAAATATTGCATTTCATGATTTGAAAACATGCAACATTTTCAGATGAATACTAATATCAAAAAGGTGAACTTTTGTGGCAGAGAGAAGCTTTGGATCTTTAAAAGCACTGTGAAATTCCCCAAAGGCTGGATAGACTGCTCTCCCCCAACTCTTCAATTTTACTGCCTATTCATTATTCATTTGTAATGCTTTTATAAGACAAGTTCTGCTAGATGAGGTTGTATACTGAATTGTGTATCTTAAAAAAATAAGCATTCTTCTATCCACTTGATTTTTTCTATGTAGACAGTTAAGTCAAACACTTTTGTAATTCTGGATGCAATTTAGGAGACTCTACAATGATCATATGCCTGCTGCCATACAAAACAATGCCACCTGCAAAAAAGGATCATGTGGAAGATCTCAGTCTCCAGGAGATATGTCTTCACTAGCCTCCTTCTCTGACAAACATGAATAAATCATTTTTTCCATCTGACTTTCTCCTGATATAAATAATTTCAGGTCTTGTAAAGTTATTTCTATCTTTACATACTTCAGTTTATTAAACATGATTTAAAAATGTGCCTAGAACACATTTCTTTAATAGATAGTAGTTTTTCCTCTGAAATTATCTTATTTTTTATTTGAAATTTATGTTATTACCTGAGAGAATGACAACTTCTTGACAGCAAGAACTATTTTAATTTTATTTTTTGCTTACTCTCTTGCATGCATTTAGTGTTTAATAAATTCCCATTGTACTTGAAGTCTGACTCAGCTTCAACTCTCTGTCCATTAAACCACAGGATCTTCCTTTCAAGTTCTCATATCTATTTGCTTTGCCTGGTATATTGGTAAGAAAATCAACTTAGAAAAGTGGGGGAAAAGGGAAGGCTGTCATAGCTGAGGGGAAAATTTTCCAAAAAATACTAACATTTTAGTAAATAAATTTAAATATGGACATTAGTTAAGTAGTCTTTTCCCATTTTGCACTTAAGATGATTAACTGAAGAACTGATGGTAGAACCAGGATAAAATCTTCAATAATAACTACTTTTTTCTTTTTCTTTTATGAATAGGCATCTAGATGACTAAGTGAATAGAAAGCTGATTCAGGAATAAAAGGAAAAGAGTTCAAATCTGTCTCCCTGAACAAGTTAATTAACTTTGTCATATCCTATATTGAAGACTATTTCAGATGAGATTTCTTAAAAAAAAGTTTGATAAAAAATTGATTAACCCTTTCAAAATTCAATTGTGTCTATAAAGATATTGTTGTGGGGCAGCTAGGTGGAGCAATGGATAAAGCACTGGCCCTAGAGTCAGGAGTACCTGAGTTAAAATCCTACCTCAAACACTTAATAATTACCTAGCTGTGTGGCTTTGGGCAAGCCACTTAATCCCTTGCCAAAAAAAAAAAAAGATTGTTGATGACTCAGAGTACTTGTTAAGCAATATGTGCTACTGTGACTGTGACTTGTTAACTTGTCCATGATATTCTTAGAACTGAATACACTATTGAATGTGGTCTGTTCAGGGAACTGTATAAAACAACCATCACCTTTCTATCTTGATCTACAATGTTCATTAATGTGGTCTAATATTTTCTTTGTGGTCTTCCTTATCAAACTACTGTCTCATTTTGTGTTTTTGGTGAAATAAATCCTGAGATCATTGTCATACAAACTGTTCTCTGACCATGTCTTCCCTGTACTATACTTTGTATTGAATTTTTTTCAATTCAAGTAAAGAGATTATTAATCTATCACAAATAAAATGTAACTTCAAACTATGTTATTCCTTTGGGAAGTTTTGGGATCCTGACTATTTTATAATGCTAATGATGTCAAACTCCAAGAAAACCAAATCCCCAAGAACAATATATAGATTTAAAAAAAAGTAGCATGAAATATGTTGTAGTGTAATTTTTATGCATTTTGCCATCATTTCTCCCTCAAACGTTAATCTGCTCCTTCCTACACTCTACAATTTTTGAGTGCCTGCAGTTTAATGGACAAAATGAATTTGTTACCTCTCAAGTAAACTATACTTTCCAACCTCACATTCCCTGCAAGTTGCATTATCATAGCAATTATGATTTTTATCCAAGTAGTTGAGAGGAAATAGTTCATTCCATTCAAGTACATTGAAAAATGATGAATTTTTTTCTGGTTGTTAAACATGTACCAAGTCCATCTAACTTGGGTAGTTTTCTGTCTTGGTCTACAGGAATAGTCAGAGACTTTGACTAATACCTTGTTGAAATTGAGGTATCTATCTACAATATTGCCCTGCTTTACCAAACTATATTTTCCTTATTAAGGGAGAAATTGGCAGTGATGGGATGTGTGGAGAAGAAGAGAACGGGCATATATTGAATATCTTCCATAAAAATTCACTGAGCAGTCTTTTACAAATATTATTTCTTTGGGCATCCCAATAACCTGGGTAGGTACATGCTATTATAATACTCAGTATTTGGTGGACAGAAGTTAATTAACTTGTTCAGGGACACAGATTTGAACTCAGGTCATATTATTCTTGAATCAGATTTCTATTCACTTAGTCATCTAACTGCCTATTCATAAAAGAAAAAGAAAAAAGTAGTTATTATTGAAGATTTTACCCTGGTTCTTCCATCAGTGCTTCAGTTTAATCATCATTAATATATCTTCTTATCTTTTTCATTGCCCCCTCAAAATGTTAGTGGCTTCATATTTATAATCAAAGAAAGGCTGATTTTCTTAATATGAATGATAACAGTCTTTACAAGTCGGAATCACTTTTTCCTTTGAAGGATTATATCACGTTACTTCTTTTTCAATTTTGTTTTTACAATGCAGTAGGATTAAGTGACTTGCACAAGGTCAGGTATTTTGACAATTATTAAGTGCATGAGGTCAGATTTGACCTCAGGTCCTCTTGACTTCATGGTTGATGTTCTATCCACTGTACCAACTACCTGCCCCATATCACATTACTTTTGATGAGTTCTACATCCTAATCAATATGACTTTGCTTTCCCAACTCTTTCCTCATGACATTCCCTATGACCATATCTACTTACTTCTATGAAATTTTGTCAATCCTACTGATATTAAGATACAATTTAAATAATAACTTTCCCTCACATACTTTCCTACTCATCCAAATTGATATTCTCTTCTTTGTGTCTGATATTGAACATTATATATTTCTTATTTCTCAATCATAATGTATTTGTAAATAATTTTGCATTTATACATGGTTTTATTTATTAAATTTTATATTCCATAAGAATAGGAAACATTAGTGGTTTTCTCTTAAGATATTCTGGCCAAATAAGCTACAACCTGAAATAATACTGGTTGAACTAGAACTTATCAATATTGCTATGATGAATATGTGTGAAACCAGAAAATGTAAGGAAGTTGTAGCTAACAAATGTTCTCCAAAATTTTCCTCAAAAAGGTAAATGGAGTCCAATTTCATTATATTTGAAAAACAAAAAAGAAGTATAATTTCATGGAATTCTCTATCAGCGTGCTACTCTTATGGACATATTCCTGAAAACCACTATGAAGATAATAGCAGTTTCTATACTAATATATCTGTAAAATAAAAGGAATGGACAAATTCATCTCAATAAATATTTCAATAGCAGTTTCTCAATTATATTAATATAGTAATGTCCAAATGTTCAGTGATTTCACTGTTTAGGCTAAGTCTAGAGCCCTTAACCTTGCAAAAAAAATTTGTTGGGAAAGTATCAAGAAAAAAATGGTAAACAATAAAAAACTACATAAAATCTTACCTAATGATTTAACAATATTCTCTTCAGATAGAGAATGAGCATTCACTGCAATGAATTGTTCAAAATAATTTCACAAAGAAAATGAAACAATGTAGCATAGCTAGAAATACATGAAATAAGAATGGATTTAACAAAAACAACAACAAAAAAGCCTAAGCACTTAGATGGACAATACATAGAGATCATTCTTCTAAACATAAGCTTGGCAAAAACATTGTAAATGGTTAAAGAATTAGACCATAAATTTGATTGAAAAACAAAGAATAAGTGGGCTGGCTTTCATTGGTGAACTATAGCCCATTCAATTACTTAAACTACCTAAAATAAACTTTTGTTTTTCTAATAAAACAATCTTGGGGTGACACTATATGTTTACAGAATTAAAGATTTATAATTGTGAAAAAACATAAATTTTTGACATCTCAAGGAGTTATTAGAGAGTAGAACTATACTGTAGAATATTATTAACAAAAACTACAATCAGAAAGTATGGTAACATCAAATAAATGTAAGACTAAGCAATGAGGTGGGAAGTTCACATAGGTAGACCACAGAGAAAAAAAGTTGCATAGGCCACATGCTACTTTGGTAACTATATGTCTAGAATCTGAGACAGTGTCTCTCAGAATGTTAAATAAATTCAATATAGACTATTTGGGGGATATTATGGAAAAGAGAAACATTATTTGAAAGTATCTCTGATAGGCTCTGGGAATACTAAGTTTAAATTGTGATATGGAATATGATAAAATAACAGCATATAAATAAATAAGTGATTTTTAAATTTTTTAAATAAAAGTACCAAATAGAATATCAAATGGATGAACTGGAAATCATTGAGAATGAAGAGATAAATTCAAAGATTACATTTCTCTGGAAATTAATACTATTATTTGGAAATAGCAAGAAAACTTGAGTTCACAGATTTTATAGGGCCTATATCAAATAAGCTAAACTGTTGTTTGTCTTTATGTTAGCAAGACTGGTGAGAAAAGCAGAAAATTTAGCTGCAGTGTGACATCCTCATTTGCTCCAATATTTTTTATTTATTTTTTAACGCAACTAAAGCCTCTAAAGATCAATACTGGGATTACTATAAATATGTTCCTTGCTAATTAAATCCTCATCAGTCTACTTTCTTCTGAACTAAGTCAACTCATTTTATCCAAAAAAACATTTTTAAAGCTCTACTTTGTTTTAATGGAAGTATCAAACTCTGAGCCAGACTTACACATTTTTCTTAGATTTCCTCTTTAATAGAAAGCATCAAATTGCTATTAATCTAAGTCATTTGGATTTGTCTTAATTCTAGCCTTTTTCACATAAGAATCTGAATTTTACAAGCATAATGAATATAATCATAAAACAATTAATGTCTCGAATGAAGACACCTCTCTCCACTTCCCATTCTCTACAGGTCAATTGTATCAATGAAGTCAAAGACTTCCATGAAAAGTAGTCAACAAAACTCCTACCTATTATAGAAATATAAGTGGTTGCTTCAATTTAATTCATTTTGTAAAATAAAGGAAAAGATGAAACTGGGAACATGCACACAGACAAATTAATAGTATAATTGGCAAAACTTACTACTAAAATTGGTAAGGTCAAGAAAATAATGAATAAGAAGAGGACATTTGTATCTAACAAAAGAAGTCACTCCAATTACTTCAAGACTGAAGAAAAACTACTTACATACTTCCTGAAAAAAAAAGAACTTCCTCCTTGGCCATTCATTTTGGCAGCATTTCTTTTATGAGTCCTCTAACCTTGATAATTTGAAAAAGAAAAAAAAAAAAACAGAAATAAGGAAAGACCGATGTCCATGATGTGATATTGCTATGTTTTTTGCATTAGTTAGCTGCAAATAATTTTATCATGGAAGGGCTGGGAATTCATTTTAAGAAACATTGGCAGAACTATTGACCCTGGAGGAATATACCCTCTGTACCTTTTGGGGGAATCTTATTCTTCCTTTCTTTGTATGAATGCCTGGATGCCTTCCTTGTGGTTGAAGAAAAGATGAGTACTGACATTAAATAACTTTAGAAATATAATCTTGGGAGATTAAAGAAATAAGGCAGTATTCTTTGGGAAGTATTTTGATAAGGATAGTGGGAAATAACAAGGGATATCTACTTCATTAGTAAGACTATTTAAAAAGAGAGGGATGAATTGTGGCCTAAATTAAGGCTGATTAAGTAGGTGTCTAAATATGTCTCACATAATCTGACATATTCCAATTTATCCTGGGTATGCAGAGCAAGATGATAACCTCTAAGTGACACTCTTATTCATAAAATCTATGATCAAATTTTTGAGACACATACCCCCATATATCAATGCCATGTACATTTATTATTGATAGATGTTTTCATAGATGTTGTTTGTTACCAAGATACAAGTATCAAATCAATCATTTTCTTTGGAAAAAAAATTGTCATTTGGGGTAAAAATAATAGACCTTGAAATTGCAAGAACAAAAGATGTTCTATATATACATACATATATTATATATATATATATATATATATAGAGAGAGAGAGAGAGAGAGTGTTTACATATATACATATATATATATGTAAATATGCAATTACCTCATTTGTATAGCTTTATGATTTAAAAGTCCTGATGTTATCACTGTTTACTTTTTTTTTAGATTTTTGCATGGCAAATGGGGTTAAGTAGCTTGCCCAAGGCCACACCGCTAGGTAATTATTAAGTGTCTGAGACTGGATTTGACCCCAGGTACTCCTGACTCCAGGGCTGGTGCTTTATCCACTACACCACCTAGCCACCCCCCGCTGTTTACTTTCTACGTTCATCTTCATACTACAGTTCTATGATTTCCCATCTGTCTTAAACCTGTATCTATGTTGCTACCTCTTAATTAGTGGTAGTTTATTCCTGTGAAGGTTATACTTAAATATTTTTTTTCCAGTTAGTGTCTTTCTTCTGCTCCACCAGGTGGATCTATATAAAGAAAGTAAATATCAATTGCCAAAAGAATTTCCCATACAGGAAGTCACTTCTAGAGTGTCAAAATATAAAACTCAGAATCATAGATAAGAGAACTTACAAAGTAATACAGGCCTTTCATTGTAGATATGGAGAAAATGAGTTACAGATTGGTCCTCACTCAGGTCCTCAGACATCAAGTTCAGCACCCATTTCTACTACATCTTGAAGCCTGCAATGTCAAATTTTCACTAATAACTTTCTTTTTAACATGATATTATATTTTTATATTTCATATTTTATTTTACTCCAGTTACATGTAAAAACAATTTAAAAAGTTACTTTGTTAAATCTTTGAGTTCAAATTCTTTCCCTTCTTCTCTTCCCATATACCCTCTTTAAGAAAGCATATAATTTGATATAGGTTATATAACTGTAGACATGCAAAACATTCCTATAATAATCATGTTGTGAAATAAAGCATAGCCCTCCTACCCCCAAAAAAGAAACCACAAGAAAAAGAAAGCTTAAAAAGTGTGCTTCAATCTCCCATCATATTTTTCTATAGGGATGGATAACATTTTTGATCATAAATCCTTCAGAATTGTCTTGGGTCATTGTATTGCTGAGAATAGCTCAATCATTCCCAACTGATCATACAACATAGCCATGGTGTCATAAGAGTAATTTGGCAGAACTCCTTTTTCTCCTATTTTTTAAAATAATTTATGTGGACTAGGAATTAATTGTTCCTTTAATGATTGGTAAAATTCATTTGTAAATCAATATGGTCCTTGGACTATTTTTCAGGGACTATTGTTTTTATTGATACTTTTTTTTCAGTGCCTGTGTGAAATGGGGTTATTTAAATATTTTATTTCCTCTACTGTTAGTCTGGGCAGTTCGAATTTTTTTCAAATATTCATCCATTACACTCAAGTTATCAAATTTTATTGCCATTCAATTCAGCAAGGTAGTTCTGAATTTTCTGCTAAATTTCCTCTTCATTGGTAGCTAGTTCAACTTTGTCATTTTTGATTCTGTAATTTGGTTATCTTCTTTCTTTTTTTTTGGTAATCAGATCAACCAATTGACTTTTTCATAAAACCAACAGTTGCTTTTATCTGTGAGATAATTGTTTTTTTTTTGCTTTCAATTTTATTAATTTCCCCCTTGATTTTCAGAATTTCTAAATTGGTATTTAATTGGGGATATTTAATTTGTTCTTTTTCTAGTTTTTCTAGTTTTCTAGTTTTTTTTAGTTGCATACTCAATTCATTGATATCCTCTTTTTCTATTTTATTCATATAGGGATTTAGATATATAAAGTTTTTCCTCAGAACTGCCTTGACTTCATCCTATAAATTTTGGTATGATGTCTCATTAATATCATTTTCCTGTATATAATTATTGATTATTTCTGTTCTTTGATCCACCCATTATCTAAGATTAAGTTATTTAGTTTCCAATTAGTTTTTGGTTCATTTTTTCTTGACCACTTATTACATGTGATTTTCATGTCATCATTGTCTGCAAAGTGTACATTTATTATTTCTGCATTTCTTCATTTGATTATACATTTTTGGTGCCCTAGTGCATGGACAATTTTGGTATAGCTGTCATGTACTGCTGAGAAAAAAGGTATATTTTTCTATCCCTTTAAGTTTTCTCCAGAGTTTTGTCTTATCTATTTCATTCACCTTCTTGACTTCCTTTTGGTTTATTTATTGGTTAGATTTATCTAGTTCTGAAAGAAGGAGGTAGAGGTCCCTCATTATTAAAGTTTGACTGTCTATGTCTCCTTGTAATTTACTAAGCTTTTCCTCTAAGAATCTGGATGATATATCACTAGATGCATATATATTTAGTAATGATATAGCTTCATTACTAATGGTGCCTTTTAAGAACATGCAGTCTACTTCTTTATCCCTTTTAATGAGATCATTTTTTTGTTTTAACTTTATCTGATATCAGATTTGCTATCCCTCTTTTAAATTGAATCTGAGTGTATCTCTCTGCTTCAAATATACTTCTTGTAAACAACATATTGTAGGATTCTGGTTTTTAATACATTTTGTTTTCCATTTTCATTTTTTGTAACCGTTCATCCCATTCAGATATTCAGTTAAGATTGCTAACTCTGTATTTCCCTCCATGCTCTTTTTCTCCATTTATAATTTTCACTTTCCTCTTATTCCTCCTCATCAAAATTTTGCCCCCTTTCTTTTCTTTTAAAATTTAACTTTCAGTTCATTTTAACTTATACTTTCCCCTTCCCTTTTATCAGTCTTTTCTTCCCTCATTTTTCTTCACCCCTGCCCTTCCCAGTAGATTAGGACAGATTTTTAAACCCAAGTGGGAATGCACTCTATTCCCTCTGGGTCAAATCTATGGAACAGAATTTACTCAGTGTTCACACTCTCAGTTCTTTCCTTCTAAAATCATAAATCATTTTGCTTTCTCACCTGATATTATGCTAAAGTACTATTAATCAGGTATCATCAATAAGTTTGATTATTTGCGTGCTTGATAAGCTCATATTGTCATCAAAGTATCTTCAGAGATTGATTGCTTAATTGTTTAATAAGCAGAAGCATCTAAAATTACATCACATTATAATTATAATCATTTTTCTTACACCCCAAATCATTTCTTGAAGTATTTTTGCCCTCCCCCCATGACTCTCTTCTCTCACACTTTACCTCCCCCCAACCCCCAACTAGTGCTTTTAAACCCTTGTTAAATGAAGCATGGATTAATTCAAATCCTGATTTGATTAACTACAACAATCTCAAAGAGTTCTAAATTTTGGTGGTCTCTGGAGTTCCCACTTGAGAACTTTACAGATGATTGTTAGATATAGGAGACAGTGACTCAGTATCCCCAACTTCTGATGCCTCATCAGACAAAGTGCTAAACTTTGTGAGCTCAGCAGAATTAAAGTGTATCAAAGGATAATGAGACACTTAAGTTTAGAGTTAACACCCCTGCTTTTGGATCTCAAATATAGTGATGGCATCCTGGACCTCTGAAATGGAGAGACATGACCCAACTATACCCATATCCTTTATGTCCAATCTCTTCAATTATACTAAGTATACTAATTACACTAATTAGCATAATAATTATACTAAGAGTAGTAATTGCTTCAAGCATTAGTAGTGTTATATCATCCCTGTTAGGGTTATATATAATTTGATGGTCTTGACCAACATTTGTTTTGTTTTGTTTTGCCTTCCCCTTTTATTTACTTTTTATTCAACTTTTCAGTTCAGTATTTGTTGATTGAATTCTCTTTTCAGTTCTGGTATTTGTGTCTGAAAATTCTTGAAGTCCTCTATTTTGTTGAATATTAATCTTTTTCTTTTGCTGACAGTATATATTGAATTTTGCTGGTAGCAAATTCTGAGCTGCAGTCCCTGGTCCTTTGTCCTCCCATATGTGTTATTCCTGGTCTTCTGGTACTTTAGTGTTAAGACTGAAAGTTACTGTCATAGTCTGATTATGTATCCTTTGTATTTGAATTGTTTTCTTTTTCTTGCTTGTAGTTTGAAAGATTGCCTTAATCTTTCATCTTAATCATGGATTTCAGGTAGTTCTACAATTTTAAAATTATTTCTTCTGAATCAATGATCCAACCACTTGTATTTCTATGGAAGCACTTCACATTATTTTCTATTTTCATTTCATTCTTGTGTTTTATTGTTTTATGATTTTTCATAAAGTTATGAACTTTCTTATTCAATTCTTATTTTTAAGGAATTATTTTGTTCATTGAGCTTTTGTACTTTCTTGTACATTGGACCATTCTATTTTTGATTCCTCCGCCCACCCCCGCAAATTTTTCCATTTGGCCAATTATTCTTTTAATGCATTCCTCTCCTTATTGACATTTTGTATCTCTTTTGCCATTTGACCTAGTCTAGATTTTAGTGTGCTATTTTCTTTAGAGTTGTGTGTGTTTCCTTTACCCAACTGTTAAAATATTTTTCATAATGTTTTTACATCACACTCATTTTTCTTCAATTTTTCCTTTACCTTTCTTACTTCAAAATGCTTTCTAAGTTATTCCTTGATCTGAAATCATTTCCTATTTTTCCTGGAGGCACTAGATGTAGGAGCTTTGACTTAATCTTCTCATGTGTGTGTATGTGTGTGTGTGTGTGTGTGTGTGTGTGTGTGTGTGTGTTTTTACCTACTAGTTATTATACTAGTTCTATGGCCAGAATTTATTTGTTAATTTGCTCATTTCCCAAAATGTTATTTGAATTATAACACTTTTTTGTTTATTCATTTTATATTATTATGAGAGTAAACATAACCCCCCTCCCCCCAAGAAGATGAGAAACCTCAAGAATAATGAGAGAGGAAAAAAATGTACTTCATTCCATGTTCAGATTCCAATGACTCTGTCTCTGGGATGAGTTGCCTTCTTTATCATAGGTCTTCCAGAGAAGTTGCATCAATATTATTCCCAAAGTCGCTATTACTAGCAAAATTTCCTTCCGTTCTGTTGCTCCCTATTCTCATTTATTCTATTCATCTCTCCTTTCATGCTGTACCTGCTCAAAGTATGTTGACTGACTCCCCTCTCCCATGATCTTGCCTCTCTTTTATCATCTACTCCCTGCCTCCTCTCACCCCAGTCCCACTTATCCCATTCCTTACCTTTCATTTTTCTCTAGGATAAGATGGATTTCTATACCCCATTATGTGTGTATGTTATTTGCTCTCTGTGCCCCTCACACTCCCCCATTCCACTCCATTAAAAAAACCCTTTTTCTTGATTTTATGTAAAATACCTTAGCCCCTTATTCCTCTCTTTTTCTTCCTGCCAGTACTTTCCTTTATCATGCATTGACTCCAATTTTTTACTATATTATACTATTATATACAGCTCCTTCCTGTAACTGTTCTTATAAATGAGACAGGTCATATGAGTTATCAGCATTTTCTTCCCATTCAGGAATACAAAGAGTTCAACATCAATAGGTTCCTCATATTTAGTCCTTCTAACAACCCCATATATTGTTTTCTTGAGTCCTATATTTGAAGACCAAACTTTCTGTTCAGCTCTGGTTTTTTCATAAGAAAGTTTGAAAGTCCCCTCTTTAATTGGAAAGCCCTTCTCTTCACCTGAAAGAGGATGTTCAGTTTTTCTAGGTACTTGATTCTTAGTTATTAACCAAGATATTTTGCCTTTGCAATATCACATTCCAAGCCCTATGAAGCCTTAACATCGATGCTGCCAGATCCTGTGTAATCCTGACCATAGAGCCACAGTAGCTGAATTTTTTGTTTATGACAGCTTTTAGTGTTTTCTCTTTTACTTTGGAGTTTTGGAATTTGGCTATAAAATTCCTGGAAGTTTTTCCTTTTGGGAACACTTTCAGGAGGTGATTGGTGAATTCCCTCAATTTCTATTTTACCCTCTGCGTCTAGGATCTCAGAGCAATTTTGCTGTATTATTTCTTGAAAAATGAAATCTAGGCTCTTTTCCTGGTCATGACTCTCAGGTAGTCCATTAATTTTTAAATTATCACTTCTGGCTCTGTTTTTAAGCTCAGTTGTTTTTGCAATGGGATATTTCACATTTTCTTCTAATTTTTGACTTTCTTTTGGAATAGTCTTATTCCTTCATTATTTCTTGCAAAGTAATCAGCTTCCTTTAGTTCCATTTTGCATTTGAAGGAGTTATTTTCTTCAGAGGACTTTTTATCTCCTTTTCCAGCTGGCCAATTCTGCTTTTTTAATGCATTCTTGACTTCATTTGCCTTTTGTGTTGTTTTTTTTTCCATTTGGCCTAAACTGGATTTTAACACATTATTTCCTTCAGTTTTTTTGTTGTTGTATATTTTTCTTTCCCTGCTGATTTGGTATTCATTATTTATCTGTATCATTCTCATTTCTCCTCCCAATCTTTCCTCTACTTCCCTTAATTGTTTTTCAAAGTCTTTTTTGAGCTCATCCATAGACTGAGCCCATTTTTTTATTTCTCTTGGAGGCTTTGGATACAGAAGCTTCAAGTTTGTGATATTCTGAATCTTCCATTGGTCCAAAGTAATTTTCTATGGTCAGATTCTTCTTTTTCTTTTGTTTGCTCACTTAGTCTATGATTGATTTATTACAGCTCCAAGGCTTTGGGGGATTTTTGGGACACCCCACTGGACTTTAATTCCTCCAAGGTCTTTTGAGAGGCTCTGACCACTTTCTTGCCTGTGATTTGATATGTGGATAATCACAGTGTTCCCCTCTGCCCAAGAGAACAATTTTCTGGGATTTCCTTCCTTCAACTTCTTTCTTGCTCTGCCTCCAACACTTTTTTAAAAGTATGGATGTTTCTAGCATGGATGGTATATTGTCCCAGGTTTCAAGTATTTTGTGCAACTGTTTTCAATGATACTTCCAGATACCTATAAATTTTTAGGTCTGGGAGAAATCTAGCATGGAGTCAAGATAACTCATGACACTAACATCTTGCTGAACTTTTCCCTACCAAAGATAAATGAAGCTTCTATTTTTGACATTCAATCTACAGGGAAAAAAAAAACAAGAAAAAGAGAAGATTTGAAGTTTTCAACTGTAGATGTCATGGGGTCTCTTTAGTCAAGGACAGTCTCTTTGGGGAAAAAGGGAATTAAAGTCCTGGAGGAGAGAGCATGGGAAAGCAAGCAGGAGGCATTTAGTCACAGTGAAATCCAGATCCCAACAGCAAAAAAACAGCTGAGATCCCAGAAGTCAGATATCAAGCCAACAAGGAGGACTCTAGCCTCAAACAAAGTTTGCTTCCTAAGAAAAGACAGGACTGTAATAGGAACAAATGACTGTTAAATCAGAACCTGTGTATTTAGAAATATCTGCAAAGGCAAAGCCTGTACTGTATGGGCAATATCCTGCCCAACAGCAAGGCAAGGATCAGACCTTCAGCCCTAGGAAAAAAAAGCTTGGATCTCTACTTCCTATATAACAGGAGCTGAACAACAACAATAAATAAGAACAAAAAAGCTAAAACAGTGCTCACTATAGAAAACTACTTTAGAGATGGAAAGGGCAGCAATGCTATATCTCAAGAAGTAAGCAGTGAAAAGTTACTCACAAGGGAAGTATAAAAGAGCTTTAAAAGAATTTAAAAACCAAAGAAGAGAGGAAGAAGAAAAGTGGGAAAAAAGAAATGAGAGTGATGCAGGAAAATTATGAAAAATTGAAAAAAGATAATAACTCCATTAAAAGAAAAAATAACCAACTGGAAAAGAAAACACAGAAGCTAATTGAAGAAAATAAATCCATAAAAAATAGAATTGAACAAACAGAAACCAATGAACCAACACTATAAGATTCCATCAAGCAAAGTAAAAAGACAGAAAAAAACTGAAGAAAATATAAAGTCCCTTTCAGGGAAAACAAATTAGTTGGGAAATCCATCCAGGAGAGAAAAATCTATGACTGACTGGACTACCATAAAGCTTGGATCTAAAAAAGAACCTGGAAAACATCAAGTTGGATATTAAAAGGGAAAAGTCTCCAAATCTACTGGAACAAGATCACAATATAACCTTTGAAAGAATGCACAAAACCCCTCTAGAAAGTGACCCCAGGATAAAAACTCGAAGGAATGTAATAACCAAATTCCAGAACTCTCAAATTAAGGAGAGAATATTGCAAGCAGCAAAAAGAAAACAATTCAAATACAAAGGAGACACAATCACCCTCACACAAGACCTATCAGCCTCAACAGTGAATGATCAGAAGAACTGGAATAGCATATTTTTGAGAGCAAAGAACCTGGGATTACAACCTAGAATATAAAAGGTAAATAAAAGGGGGAAGAAAAAACAAAACTAAATAAAACAAAACAAATGTTGGTCAAGATCATAAAATAGTACACAACTCTAATAGAGAAAATACAACTCTTCTAATTCTTTAGAACTTCACTTCTCTTAGGTTAAATAAAAGATAGAATATAATTGAAGAGAATGAACCTAAAGTACATAGATATCATTGGATCTTATCTCTTGTTTGTAGAGGTCCAAGATGACTTCACTAGTTGGAGAAAAAAATGCCCTGAAGAAAGGCAGGGGTGTTAACTTTAAACTTAAATGTCACATTATCCTTTTACCCACTTTAATGCTACTGTGCTTAGCACCTTGTATAATGAAAGTATCATAAACTGTGAGGTCCTGAGTCAATGTCTCTATAACTTACAATATTTTGTAAATAGAGAAAGAGAAGATCAATGAATTGGGTATGCAACTAAAAAAGCTAGGAAAAAGAATAAATTAAGTATCCCAAATTAAATATCAGATTAGAAATTCTAAAAATCAAAGGAGAGATTAATGAACTTGAAAGGTAGAAAAACATCAATCTCATAAATAATTCTGAATTGGCTTTATGAAAAAGCCAGTAAAATAGACATACCTATGGTTAATCTGATTTTTTAAAAAAGAAGAGAAATAACCAAATTACCAGTATCAAAAATGAAAATTCTGAACTAACCACCAATGAGAAGGAAATTATAGAAGAAATTAAGAACTATTTTGCTGAGCTTTATGCCAATAAATAGAATAATCTGAGTGAAATAGCTGAATCTTTACAAAAGCAAAATCTGTCCAGACTAACAAAAGAGGAAATGAATTACTTACATAACTGCATTTCAGAAAAAAATTGAAGAAACCATCTCCTTGTCCAGATTTATTTATAAGTGAATTCTACCAAGTTTTAAGGAAAAAAAATTCATATTCAACATAAACTATTTTTTAAAAATAAGAGAGGAAGTAGTTCTGCCAAACTCCTTTTATGACAGCAATAGTGTACTTGATACATAAATCAGGAACAATCAAAAAAAGCAAAAGAAATTATAGACCAATCTCCCTAATAGATATTGATGAAAAAAGTTCTTAAATAAAATTTCAGCAGTGGGATTACAACATGTTATTACTAGGATAATGCACTATGATTAGGTAGGATTTATACCAGGTAGGCAGGAATGGTTCAACATTAGGAAAACACTCAACATAATTAAATACATAAATAACAATCCCAAAAGAAATCATAACATTATCTCAATATATGCTCAAGACTTTGACAAAATACAATGTACTTTCTTATTACAAACACTAGAAAGTTTAGGAATAAATGAAGTTTTCCTTAAAACAATAAATAGTATCTTTCTAAAACCATCAACAGACATTATAAGTAATGGGAATAAACTCAGGACATTTTCAATAAAATCAGGGGTGAAACAAGGATGTCCATTATCACCATTACTATTCAATATAGTATTATAAATGCTAGCAGTGGCAAGAAGAGAAGAAAAAGAAATTGAAGGAATCAGAATTGGCAATAAGGAAGCAAAACTTTCAATCTTTACAGATGATATGATGGTATATATAGAGAATGGAGAAAATTGTCTAAAAAACTCTTTGAAACAATTAATAAATTCAGCAAAGCAGCGGGATATAAAATAAAACCACATAAATCAACAGCATTTCTATATATGAACAGAACATCCCTATAGCAAGAGATATGAAGAGAAATTCCTTTAAAATAACTACAGATAACTTGTGAATCTATCTCCTAAGACAAACCCAGAAACTATATGAATACAATTATAAAGTACTTCTCACCCAAATAAAGACAGATGTAAATAACTGGAAAAATGTCAATTGCTTCACGGTGAGGTTGAACTAATATAATAAAAACTATCAAATAACTACTTTACTACATTAGAAAAGGTAGTAACAAAATTCGTCTGAAACAACAAATTGCAAGAATAGCAAAAGAACTGATGAAAAAAATGTAAAAGAAAGTGGCCTAGCTCTACCAAATCTAAAAGTATTCTATAAAGCAGCAGTCATCAAACTGCCTGGTATTGCTTAAGAAATAGATTAATGGATCAGTGGATTATGAGAGGTTCTAAAAAAGGTACAATAATTTTTTCTCAGCAATCTACTATTTGATGAAATGAAGACATCAGCTTTTGGAATAAGAATTCATTACCTGACAAAATTTGTTGGGAAAATGGGAAAATAGTATGGTGTAAACTAGGCATAGATCCACATCTCACACCCTATACCAAAATAAGGTCAAAATGGGTTCAGGATTTGTACATAAACAGTGATATCAGAGATAAATAAAGAGACAACAAATGCTCTATCTATCAGATCTATGAAAAGGGGATACATTTATGACCCAACAATAATTAGAGCACATTATAAACTGAACAATAAATGATTTTCTGTATATTAAATTAAAAAGGTTTTGTTCTAATAAAATCAATGCTGCCAAAATTCAAGGAAAGCAGAAACTGCAAGGCAATCTTTAAACTAGGAATTCTGATAAAGATCTAATTTCTAAAATATTTAGAGAATTGCATCAAATGTATAAGGTTACAAGTCATTCCCCAACTGATAAATGGTCAAAGGATATGGACAGTTTTCAAATGAAGAAATTAAAGCTGAATATAATTGCATGAAAAAAATACTCCAGATCACTAATGATTAGAGAAATGCAAATCAAAACAGCAATTAAGTCTCATCTTACACCTATCAGATTAGCCAAGATGAGAAAAAGGGAAAATGATTAATGTTGTAGAGTTTGTAGGAGGATTTGGACATTGATGCATTGCTAGTGGAATTGTGAATGGATTCAACCTTTCTGAAGAGCCATATGGAACTATGCATAAAGAGGGATGAAACTTCATACCCTTTCACCCAACAATTCCAATTTTAGGACTATATCTGGAAGAAATTATAGAAAATGAGAAAAGTCATACATGTTCCAAAATATTCATAGCACCTCTTTTTACAGTGGCAAAGAATTGGAAATTGAGGGAATGCTAACCAATTGAGGAATGGCTAAACAAGTTAAGGTACATGAATACTGTGGAATATTATTGTTCTATAAGAAACCGTAAATGTTTGGACTCTAGAGAAGTATGGAATGACTTACAGGATCTGATGCTGAGGGAAAGTAGTAGAACCAAGACAACAATGTATACATTAACAGCAACATCATGAGATGAATAGCCTTGATGGAAGCAGCTCCGCTCAGCAGTTCATTGAGCTAGAACTACTGTTACAGAATGGCTATGGACTATGTTATCCTCATCCAGAGGAAGATTAAAAAAAATCTCACAAAAACCCAATCCTTCAGAATCTAATGAACAATTTTTTAACAATTTTCTCTTATGTATCTCTTTCCCTTGATCCTAATTCTTCATACTAAAAATTACTAATCTGTAAACTTGTTTATCAAAATATGTGTGTACAGTGCTAACCTGACTATTCATTACTAAGGGAAGGCAGGTGAGAATGGAAGGAAGAAGGAAATTTTGTAACTTAAAAATGATATGTACATATTGATGAAAATAAATAAATAAATTTTAAATAATAATAAAAGTTTTTAATTCTGAATGTGGTATGCTCTAAGGAGACATGTTTACTGCTTTTCTAGCCTGTGCTCTGGTCTATGAGTGACCATTAACAATCTTTTCTGCCCTTGAACTGTGAGGAAGGTCTCCATTCCTCTGTATTCTCAAGCTATAGCACTCTTCCTCATTTTGGGAATAAAACTCAAATCTTTAACCTTGATCTGAGTATGGACAAAGAAACGGCATACAACTTAGTACTAACAAAGGTAACCCTGTAATACACTTCTGATGAGTTATTTTACCCCTTAGTGTATGTAGGCTGATTCTACTGTTGCTTCTGACTTAATGCTTCCATAATTCTGCTCCTAGTTTATTGAGAGTGGGCCTATGTTGGTGTGGGAGGTTCTGGCTTGTACTTCCCTCTTTCCCTGGTGCTATAAAGTTTTTCTGCTGATTTTCTAGACTCTTTTTTTAGAATCTGTGGGCTGAGAACTGGAGAAAACATCACTCCCTTCACTCCTCAGTTTCCTTGAGGTCTGTTCTTTGTTTCCTAGGGCTTAGTCTTCACTTGTGCAACCTGTGCTAGACTCTGCTTTCCTCTCAAACTGATGCAGCAGACTTTCCTTAGTCTGCAAAACTATTTCTCTGATTTTTTGTGCATCTGTTGCTCTGGAATTTGTTGAGAATCATTATTTGAATATCTGGAGGAGTTTGAAGAAGAGAACCTGACTTTACTTCACCATCTTCGAAACAAAGTATTTTATTTCAACACATAATTGATATATATTTCAAGGTATTATAAGCATAATTTCCCCAACATAATTAAACAAATGTTGAATTTTAATATGTTAATATACTTTACCCATCACTATACTCATGCTGATTCATGCTGAGGAGGAAGGCAGAAGTATATCAAACTCAAATAAAGTAGTATAATCAGCATTACAACAGACCAAAATAGTAAATGAGAGAAGTCCACAAATTGAAAGCATAAGGAACATGTAGTGGAAAGATAAAAGTTGGGAATATGATGTATCCTGTACTAGAAGGAAGAGGAGAGGGTATAAGTTTTTCTTATTATGCATTTTATATGTATAACTACATGACAAGCACTGTGTGCTAATTGCTTTGCAAATAATATTTCATTTGACCCTTACGAGAATTTTGTGAGATTAGTATGATTCTTATACCCATTTTACAGTTTAGAAAATTGTCCAGGATTTGTGTCTGAGAATTGATTAGTACTAAGGTCTACCTTACTCTATCCCAATATTCTATACTTCAAAGACCTAACTGCATTGAACAACAAGAAGGCTTAACTCGAATACAATCTAAAATGCTTAGAAAGGTGGACATAAGACAAATTAAAATGGTGAAAAATTCAGCAACTATGGAGTCTAAACTCTGGAAAAATTATGATCTGATTTGTTTCTGATTTTACCTGATTTGTCCTTTTTGACACTGAATCAGTAGATTGATCTACTTCTGATTAACAAAAACTGAACTTTCCATATGTGCAGAACTGACACTTACAAGCAAAATAAAGATTTCCTTAATGGTATATGTAGTAATGGGCCAAACAAACATAAATTGTAAAATGAAATAGACATTCACACAAATCTATCTTATTTTAAAATTTCTTTCCACCTCTCTGCAACATGAAGATAATTGAGATAAAAGGTATTTTTCCTTAATAAAATAAAAAATACAGAGCAACTGATTCATCCAAATGACAGTCTTTATACTACTACACTTTGCAATAGAAACTTGAAATGATTTTTATGGGTTTTAGTTATCCCAAGAAAAAGTGACAGATAAATTATTAGTGATGTGAATTTTTTTCTTCTTTAAGGACCAGAGTAGAACCATTCATTAAATTGTTGAGTTTCATTTTATTCTTGTCCCTTAATGTTTTCATACCATCTTGTGGTCTATATGCGTGTATATGAGAATATGTTTATAGGTATATACATAAATTCCCATATGTATGGTTATATTGTATATATCATATGCATGAATACAAATATATGGATGAATATGTATGCATATATATATACTTTTAAAGTATATATATTCAATTTTTAATTATATACAATATTTATTACACATAATTCACATTCTTTATACATTTCATTTGGGGTGAAAAAAATCTGCATTCAAGAACCCTTCTCTCCTACTTGTCTATAAAATGTTTCCCTTGATTCCCCTTTGCTGGTTGAATATTAATCCTGTATACTAGTGATCACAAAAATACTAAATTTTTTAGGTCTTCCCAACCTCTTTCTCACTTCTTGTATTCAAACTTTTTTTAATATCTTAATGTTTTTAATAGTGTAGAGAAATGATATAAAATTTGTACTTTTTTGTAAATTCAAAAGTAATATATGAATGCTAGCTATCATTATTGTTAATGAAAACATTTCATTTATTTCATAATATTGACTCCTATTTGAGCATATTAGTTAGGCTCTAAAGTATTGAATGAAAAGAAAATTCTAACTTTACTTTTTCTAGTCCATTCTTTAGTGATATCCTGTTTTGTAGTCATTAAAAAACACAGAATTTCTATAGTTTCTTTCCATCAAGGAGCTCAAGATTTAATTATCTTGAACATTATAATATCTGCTGGCATTATAGTCTAAAAACTTCATTATCAATTCCTATATTATGCATTATAAAATGTCTATTCAGAAATAAGTGAAGCATTTAAAGAGCACTGGATTGAGAATCAGAATAAAACAGTTTCTAGTTCAGGCCCTTCCCTATCGACCTAGTAGGAATAAAATCTTTTTAGCAAGTCATTGTGTGGGGTTCCTCAGTTTATATATAAATTGAAGGTATTTGGTGGCATGGATTTTTTAAAAAAGATCTTCCATCTCATAAAAATTGTATACATCTAGAAAAAAGAAAATACTCTCCAAATAAGGTCTAATAATTTTAGAATTGACTTTATGTCTTAGAAAAATAAATAAATGAAGTTTATGTAATGCCTCAGTATTTTAAGATTTGCAAAGTGCATTTCTCACAACAGACTTTTGAGGTTGTTTGTTCAGGTATTATTGTTGTCATTTTACAGATGAAGAAACCAAGACTGAACTGTTAGACTAAACTTATTTGTCTTAGTCACAAAAATTAGAGTCTGGGACAGGATCTAGACTCACATCTCTTGATCCCAAGTCGATAATTCTATTATCAATTGCACCAGGTTGTCTCTCAAACAATATGGACAGTGTCAATAATCTGACTGATATATAGAACTGAATGGTGAGGGGTTATCCATATAATGAACCTGCAAGAGCAAGGAGTCAACTGACTGCCTTTGGAACAGGTCAAAGTTTCCACGACAATCTGAGAGATAGACTCTTTCAGAGTAGTTCATCCTATTCTGTGATCCCAGAAGATATCTAATAATGCCTGTGTATGTTGATGCCATTGAGAGAGTTAAACGTACATGCTATTAATACAACTCAAAGTTTTTAAGGACAGGGTTGTCTTTGTTTCATTCCAAATATCTAGCATAGTTACTGACAGAGAGTAGCAACAATAAATGTCTACTGAATGATCATTGATTAACCAGTCTCAGAAATGAAAAGGAAGTAGTCATACAAACTAGCTAGTGCAGCACAATCAATGTTTCTTTTTGAATCAGGAAACTTGAGTTCAAATTTTGAGTTTATAGGGGTTTAGTCAAAATATTTATCATATCTGACTCTAATTTTGCTTTTTTGAAAAAAGACATTATTAATAATTTATCAGTAATAACAAATCACTCCATAAAAATGATAGCACTGATGAGTTATTATTATTGTTAGATAAAGATTCCCAAAACGTTAATATGGAAGATCTTTACCATATTCAGTTAGTTACAGGAAATGGGACACAAGGAGTAAAGATTTCTTAAAGGAATGATTTACTAAAAGTCAGGGTTAAAATAGGAGCATGGATTACACACTTTTTACTGCAGTGACTCTGTTTTCTATAACACTATGGAAATATTATTTATTATACATTTTAACAGGAACTCATGGAAATTACTTGTTTCATGCATAAAATTGGAAGGAAGATGTATTTATTAAGACAAAGAAAAATGAAGTATTTTTTCTTGAATTCAAAATTTAGGAGAAATTATGTTATTTTGCAATTCATATTATCTCAGTCAGTGATGTCAAACTCAAGTAGGAATGGAAGCTACTAATCCATACTAAAAATCCTTGCATCTATATAGTAACTTATTTATTATCTATATTTTATTGTATTGTATTATATTTTGTGAAATGCTTTCCAATTACATTTTAATTATGTTCTGTACACATTTGTGCTTGCCTTCATAGATCTAGATAAGTAGCTAAGATTTATGTTTTTTATGAAAGCATATATATATATATATATATATATATTCATATATACATACATGTTTGCATGTATAGAGAGAGATCACCACAAGTTTCTTTTGGATCTGATTAATACATGCTATATATCTATACAGATATTGACATATATATATATATATATCTATGTATATAAATAAATACACATATACATATTCAGTCTATCTATATCTATATTATGTTTTCTCCATCTTATTAGAGTTTGCCCAGACCACTCAGTTCCAGGTCACAATTTTTTTAACTTCTGGTATCACAGCTCATCCTATGATATTCTGAAACTGTGAAATTAACCTTAAATTTCTCATTAGTTCTGACTCAGTTGTGATGTAACACAAATTATCTTTCTTCTGTTTTTAGATTAACTAGTACCCTGAAGCCTACCGATTTTGCAGCTCTTTGAACATGAACACCTTGATGAGAACCAATTATTTTAAAGTGACTCATATCATTAGTCCACTTCTAAGTTTTATGAAACAGCTGAAATGGTTGATTTTTAAGCGAGCAGGAAATCGTTTAAGTGTGCTCGTCAACTTAAATTATTTTTTTTTAAATGCTCAGCATATGAAAAGTAGCCCTTAAGAAAATGCCAGCAATATTGATCATGTCTGCATGGTTGGTTACAGTCATTTTCTAAGATTATGTGATACTAACATGTACTTGTGTGGCAGAGAGAGAAGTTAATGTTGTAGAATCATGTAGGGGAATGAACTCTGTGACAAGATTTTTCCCCCCAGACAGTCAGTTCGTTGTGCTCAAGTAAAGAACTTTGTTTTAACTCAGGTTTTCATGTGCTACAAACAGTTTGTTTTTCCCCTGGAGTCAAAAAACTTATTGTCACTGAGTCCTAAAGGATAAATGTGGACATAGAAATAATTTCTCCTTTCCCTCCCACAGATTCTGTGGAATGTGTGCATTTGTTGGAAGGCATTAGGTGGGGTAGGGTTGTGGGGGGAGGGGTTAAAATCAGATCATTAAGTATATTCATGGCAAATCTTGTCCTTTAGTTCTCATACTTCACCTTTCCATAAATATATACCTTATTTCATAATTAAGTTTGACAAGTTTTTGTTAGTGGCTGAAGTTCTGGGTCTGGAGTCAGGAAAATTCATCAGATTTTACCTCAGATACTAAGTGAACCCTGTACAAGCCACTTAACTATGTTTATTTCAGTTAGTCATCCACAGAATGATCTGAAGAAAAGAATGGTAAATTACTCCAATATCTTCACCAAGAAAACTCCACATAAGGACAAAAGGAATTAGATATAACTGAAAAATGACTGAAAAGTACAATTATGACAAGAACTTGACTGGGTAATAGAAATAAGGAGAATTGGTATATGTGGTTTCAGAATTCAAGGGCAAAAATTTCACTTATGAAATTTCCTGTAATCCTGGAGCTGTGTGAATTTTATTTTCTACATTTGTAAAATTGGAATGATAATAGCAGTAATGTCTATTTGTAAGACTGAAGTGGAATGCAAGTTATATAAGTAAATAATTTTGTAGAACTTTAAAACTTTAATAAGTTGAAATATATATTATGTATACATATATTTATATGTTTTGAATACATGAAACAGATTTTTCCCTAAGCACTATGCTAAAACATGGGGAAAGAAAAATATAAAGACAATAACTGCATTCAAGGAATTTACATTTTGGTAAAAGTTAATACATATTGGTGAATGGTAGTTAGAGAGATGTTTTGATTTATAAAGTTTCATGGATTTTGAGTGGAATCACAGAGTGATTTTTATCATGCTCTTTTACATAGTTGTTGATTTATTATTATTGTTATTATTATAGTTTTTTAAATTTATATAATTTTAATTTTATAGTATCTCTGTAAGGCACTTACATTCTATTGAGAATATTGACCCACACACTGCTTCATATAAACAGAGCTAAATATAAGATAAAATACTACAAATGAGAATGAACTATTGTTTCAGAATTTTAGCCTGAGTTAATGTAAATTATATTTCATTTATTGCAACACATATGTTGACAAATCTATAGTAAATCTATCATTTATGACTCCAATTAATTTCTAAAGCCAGATAAATCAGAAGAGAAAAAAATTCATGTTGGAATGGTACAGCTAAGTGGCACAATGGATATTGTGCCAAACCAGAACTAAGAAGGACTCATTCATACTGAGTTCAGATGTGACCTCAGAGACTTATTATCTGTGTGATTCTGGGAAGGTCACTTAACTGTTTCCCTCAGTTTCCTCATTTGTAAAATGAGTTAAGAAAGAAATGGCAGACCACTTTAACATCTGTACAAAGGGAAAAGAACTCAAATAAGCACATAGTTAGTTGATCATGACTTAATAACAACACTTTTGAACACTCACTGGAATTATTCATAGAATGAATTGCAAGCTTGTTATTTTTAAAATTTCCTGTAATGCAAAGTTGATTGTTTTATTTAAAGAAAAAATTAATTAGGAGAGAAAGAACAGAATAAATGGGGGAATGGGGAACTAGTTTAGAGGGAAATACATTTAGCAATAGTAACTGTGGGAAAAAATATTGAAGTGAATTTTTTGATGGACTATGCTCAAGGATGCTATCCACCCCAAGATAGAGCGGATGGTGTCTGAATACAGAATGAAGTATTCAAAATAATAGACTATGAGCAGAGGAATTTTAATATACCACCCGTATATAAAATGACCATTATTCTTTTAAAGAATTTTATCAGTAATAAACTTTTTTGAAAATTGTTCTAGAACTTGAATGCAAATTATGCTGTAGAAAACTGTAATTAGTGTTTTTATGGAGCTTTAATTAAAGCAAAGAAAACATATTAATCAGTTATTGTTTCTTAATTAGCAAAACATTTTCACTAATTAATTTTGAATGTTACATAACCATTTATAGTTTTTTTACATAAAATTCTCAATAGGTTTTTCCACATGTGATACAGAAAAATATTTTTATAAATTATTTTATCAGCTGAAACCTGGGCTTTAATTCTTTATTTTAAGAATTTACATTACTATTCACAAGACAATTGATGGAATTGTTCATTATAGAATAAAATAACACATACCATCATCTCTATATAGACATTTGCTCAACAGGTAGTCCAAGTTGTACATTATAAAAACACTCACATTTCTTGAAGAAAATAATGGTCTTTTTTCCCCCATATTACTTTTAAATGAATGAAAAATAGCAAAATTAAAAATTAATATATTAAAGACTTCAAGAAGATGTTAATAAAATTAGCAAGAGAGGTGTACATGTGCAAACACATTAACTCAATTTATTCAATTAATTATGAGATATTAGTTAAGCACCTACTATGTGTTAGTCTCTATGTTAAGTATTAAGAATTGAATGAGGACAAATGAATACTCATTAGGAGCTTATAATGTAATGAAGGAGACAAAAGGTAAAATGTAATATTTTATAAAGGATAAATTGAAGAGAGTGTGGATAAAATTATCACTGCACTTACACAAAACAGAATCAATACCAGAACCAATACTCCCAAACCAAAATCATATCTCAAAATCAATGTCATAATTTTAAGATCTAAAAAGAGTTTATTGAGTTTGCCAGCCATGGAACTCCATCCCCTTTGTAAATGGAGAGACCAAATGACAAAGCTTCTATATTTATCATTACAGGTGGGAAGTGAATTCAGTATGAATACCTTAATATTGAATAAGGTCTATTGCTGGGTGTTAGTAGGGTAAGAATAGAGGATAGGATATCCCCATGATTAAACAGAGTCTATTACTGGACTAGTAACCAAAAAGGCTCTTCTTCAAGTTGACCATCTCTTGTAACCCTTCCCATTTTAAAAGATGGTACCTCTTACTGTTTCAGTATCAAGGAAAGTCACAAAAATGGTGGAGGTTGCAATACAAACAAGGGTCAGGAACAAGAAAGAGGAATTGTAGACAAAATGGAATTGCCATAGCTTTCTCTGATACTCTCAATAGTAAGAGAGGAAAGACACTAACATTAAGGAGAATCAGGAGTGAATTTTTGCAGAATATTGCACTTTAAAAGAATTTAAGGAAAACTAAAAGAATATGAAGATAAGGATGAAGAGAATGGTGTATATGGAGTGAAATGATGGGAGTCAGGAAATGGAGCACGATGTCCCTGGATCTGAGCACAGAAACAAATCTGGAAAGTAAGAAGGAAAGGCTTCAGAAATTAAATAGGATTTTATATTTGATCCTGGAGTTAAAAGGGAGCTATTGGATCTTTTTTTTTTTATAGGGGAAATGATAAGGTAAGACTTGTGCTTTAAGAAGAAAAATTTGACAGCTACAGGTGGATTTGGAATAGAAAAAGAATTGCTGCATGGAAACTAATCAGCAGGCTATCCCAATATTTGTTATAAAATTCTGTTAAATGAATTTGAAATAATGTATATACAGAAAAAAAATCATCTTATCCATGCCCATTGTAGAGACTTCTTTTTTGTGATCCTTCTTTATATATTTATTGTTACCACATCATAATTTCTTCTGTGATTTATACACAGATCACAACACAGTAAAAAGCTAAATCTACAGAGAAACATGTTTTTTTTTAATAAAAACAATTAAAGCAAATATTTGCTACTTTTCAACCTCCTTTGCTGTCTCAGCACAAATATCTAATTCTCTACATAGGTGAATAAATTAGATTCCATTTTAGATCTTCTTGTCCTGTCTCTTTATGCTCCTTCAAAAATCTCATCAGTTCCCTCAGGTTTTCTAAACTACATGGCCAATCTCTCTTGACTTCTAATTATATCTGATGGATATCTATATCTTGAGGATTTAAAATGAAACATATTTCTTTCATAGCCCATTCCTAGCTGTATTTTCTAGTGGTTTTCAAGGATGTCAGCAAGTTTATAGTTACTCAGGTTTTCATTCTTTGAATTAACTTCAAATTTTCCTTATCTTTATAATCAATCCATTTCCAAGTCTTATCAACCTATCTCTGTAATAACTCTTGTATTCATCCTTTTTTTCTCTACCCATACAGTTGCTATCCCAGCTCAGATCCTCATTGCTCCCTTCTGAGTAATGAATTTTTTTTTTAAAGTCTCTCCTTTGGACTTCTCATTGGCAGCCTCCCTTCTCTGCTCAGTCATTTATTTGATAAACAAATTGATGTAGGTTAAACCCATGTATAACCATCCCACTCCCCTGTTCAAAAAGTTCTCATAAGGAGAGAGACCTATTCCTTATGGTTATAAAACAAACTCATGTTCGATTTCAACTGGCTTAAATATATGATTTAATTTTCTCTTATACTTTGACAGGTATAGATATAGAACAACCAGACTAAGCTCTTTGTTGTTTGCTGTGCATGTCATTCTGTCTCTTTTCTTCGTGACTTTGCCCATATCAGTTAGCCTTCCATGCTTAGAATGCTCTCTGTCCTCTAACTCTAAGAATCCCTAATTTTTTTATGACCCATCCAACTGAAATATTGTATTCTACAAGAGTTCTGAATTTGTTATCCTCTCTTCCCTGCCCCTCCCATGCTGGAAATTATTTTGCATTTATATATCATTATAAATATTATATTCCCTCTTTTATCATGTGTACTTTGATAAAAGAGATTTTATTATGTATATTTGCATTCCTCATTGCATGTATTTAATAGGCACTTAATTAATGTTGGCTAACTGAATTCTTGTGGGGTCTTGAGTGCATACATTATGACTTGAACCATTAAAAAATCAACTTGGTAAATGCTTTTCTGACCCAGGACAAGGAAATTACCAAGAAATCCATGATTCTGATATCTATTCCCTGGTGTATGCAGACAGATATGGAACTCTTCCATTCTATTCCCCCCCCTTTATTTAGGCTTTTGCAAAGCAAATGGGGTTAAGTAGCTTGCCCATGGCCACACAGATAGGTCATTATTAAGTGTCTGAGCTGTATTTTAACCCAGTTACTCCTGACTTCAGGGCTGGTGCTTTATCCACTGCACCACCTAGACACCCCCATCCTATTCCCCTTTAAAGCAGTCTTTGTTAACTTCTCAATAAAAAAACCTCCATAAGGGAAGGAGAAAATCATTCTGCTTCCAGATTAATGCTGAGACTGAAAGAAATAACATCTCAGAAAGCCGCATATCATTATCTAGTTTCATTTATTTTGATGAGATTAAATTTATGGACTTTTTATTTTTTTTCTTATTAGTAACCATGCCTCAAGTCTATATCTTATCAATAAGTTATTTGGGACAGGAAATCTGCTATACATCTTTGTACTCACTGATATGCTTGATATATCATTTAAAAATTTATTTATTTTCATCTATATGCACATGTATATTTTAAGTTAACAAATTTTCTTCCACCCTCTCTTCCTACCCCCTCTCTCCTCAGTGATGAACAGTCAGGTGAGCATTGTATAAACATATTTTTGATAAATATATTTACAGATTAGTAAATTTTGCATTTTAGGATTAAGGGAAAGAGATATATAAGAGATCATTTTCATAAAGTGTTCATCAGATTCTGAAGGGTTGGTTTCTTGTGAATGTCTTTTTTTATTTTGTTTTTCTTCCTCTAGATGTGGATAATATAGTCCATAGCCAGTCTAATAAAGCTCTTCTAGCTGAATGGATTGCTGAGAGGAGCAACTTCCATCAATGTTGTTCATGTCACAATATTTTTGTTGATGTGTACATTATTATCTTATTTCTACTCCCTTGGTTCTGCATCAGGTCCTGTAAATCATTCCATACTTCTCTAGAGTTTTACCATTTATGGTTTCTTATAAAATAATAGTATTCATGTACGATAACTTGCTTAGCAATTACCCAATTCATGGGCATCCCCTCAATTTGCAATTCTTTGCCACTATAAAAAGAGCTGCTATGGATATTTTGCAACATGTAGGACTTTCTCCTTTTTCTGTAATTTCTTCTAGACATAGACCTAAAATTGGTATTGCTGAGTCAAAGAGTATGAACGATTTTATTGTTTTTTGGGCATACTTCCATATTTTTCTCCAGAAAGGTTGGATATGTTCACAATTCCATCAGGGACATCAACATCCCAATCCTCCCACAACCTCTCCAACAATGATCATTTTCCATTTTTAAGAAATATTTTATTTATTTTGAGCTTTTATAATTTTTTCCCTATTCTTGCTTCCCTCCCCCCACCCCTCACAGAAGGCAGTCTGTTAATTTTTACATTATTTCCATGGTATACAATGATCTAAGATGAATATGATGAGAGAGAAATCATATCCTTAAGGAAGAAAAATAAAGTATAAGAGATATCAAAATTACATAATGAGGTAACAATTTTTTTTTCTAAATTGAAAGTAATAGTCTTTGGTCTTTGTTCAAACTCCACAATTCTTTCTCTGGATACAGATGGTATTCTCTATCACAGACAGCCCAAAATTGTTCCTGATTCTTGTACTGATGGAATGAGCAAGCCCATCAAGGTTGATCATCACCCCCATGCTGTTGTTAGGGTGTACAATGGTTTTCACAACTGATTTTATTGAAGAGAGATTTTATTCCAATAGTTGGACTCTGTGTTTATCAAATAGCAGGTTGTTATAGTCATTTCCTGCTATTGCACCTAGTCTATTTCACTGGTTCACCAATGCATTTATTAGCCAATACCAGACAGTTTTGTTGACTGATGTTTTATAATATAATTTTAGATCTGGCAAGGCTAAGACACCTTCTTTTGTATTTTTTTCACTGAATCCCTGCAATTTCTTGACTTTTTACTTCTTCATGTGAATTTACTTACATTTTTTTTCTAACTCATGAAAGTAATTTTATTGGAATTTTGATTGGTAGCGCACTAAACAAGTAGTTTAGTTTTGGTAGAATTTTCATTTTTATTGTATTAGCTCGGGTTATTCATGAGCAGTTGAGATATTCCCAGTTATCCAAATTGATTTTATTTGTGAGAGAAGTCTTTTGGCAGGTAGAATAACAAGTATTTTATATTGTCTGCGGTTGCTTTGAATGGAATTTCTCTTTCTGGCTCTTGCTATATCTTGCTAGACATATATAGAAATGTTGAGGATTTACGAGGGTTTATTTTATATCCTGCAAATTTGCTAAAGCTGCTAATTATTTCAGAAATTTAAAGATGATTTTTTGGGATTCTCTAGGTATACCATCATGTCATCTGTTAAAAAAAAAACATGTCATCTCTTCCTTCCCAATTCTAATTACTTCAATTTCTTTTTCTTCTCTTACTGCTGAAGCTAAAATCTCTAATACAATACTGAATAGTAGTGGTGATAATGGGCATCCTTGTTTCACCCCTGATCTTATTGGGAATGCCTCTAGACTATCCATGTTGAATATAATGCTTGTTGATGGTTTCAGATAGATACTTCATATTATTCTAAAGAACAATCCATTTATTCCTAACACTCTCTAGTGTTTTTAGTGGGAATGGGTTGTATTTTGTTAAAAAAGCTTTTTCAGTATCTATTGATATAATTATATGATTTCTAATAGGTTTGTTATTGATATAGTTAATTATACAAACAGTTTTCCTAATATTGAGCCAACCCTGCATTCCTGGGACAAATCCTACTTGGTCATAATGTATTATTCTAGTGATAACTTGCTGTAATCATTTTGCTAAGACTTTATTAAGATTTTTGCATCTATATTCATCAGAGAGATAAGTCTATAATTTTCTTTCTCTGTTTTAACTCTTCCTGATTTAGCTATCAATACCACATTGCTGTCCTAGAAAGAGTTAGTCAGAGTTCCGTCTTCACCTATTTTTCCAAAGAGTTTATATAGAATTGGAAACAATTGTTACTTAAATGTTTGGTAGAGTTCCCTTGTGAATCCATCTGGCCCTGGAGAGTTTTCTTAGGGAGTTTATTAATGGTTTGCTGAATTTCCTTTTCTGAGATAACGTTATATAGGTTTTTAGTTTCCAATTTATTTAATCTGGTTTATTTGTGTTTTTTAAATACTTATCAATTTCACTTAGTTTATCAAATTTATTGGCATATAGGTGGGCAGAATAATTACAAATTATTACTTTAATTTGCTCCTACTTGTTGGTGAGTTCACCTTTTTCATTTATTATACTAGCAATTTGGTTTAATTCTTTCATGTTTTTAATCAAATTGACCAGAGGTTTATCAATTTAATAGATTTTTTCATAAAAGCAACTCTTGTTTTTATTTATTAGTTCAACAGTTTTCTTGCATTCAATATTATTAACTTCTCCTTTAATTTTTAGAATTTCTAATTTGGAATTTAATTGGGGGTTATTATTCTTTTGTTTCTTTAATTTTTTTAGCTGCATATTTAGTTCATAGATTTACTTTTTCTCTAATTTATTCATGTAAAAATTTAAAGATATAATATACCCCCTGACAGAAGCCTTGAGTGTATCCCCATAGGCTTTGGTATGTTGCTTCATTTTTCTCATTATCTAGGATGAAATAATTAATACTTTCTATAATTTGTTGCTTGATCCACTCATTCTTTAAAATGAGGTTATTTAGTTTCCAATTAGTTCTGGGTCTATATCTCCCTGGTCTAATATTGGATATGATTTTTATTGCTTTATGATCTGAGAAAGATGTATTCACTATTCCTGCCTTTCTGCAATTGATCATTCGGTTTTTATACCCTAGTACATGGTCAATTTTTCTGTAAGTGCCATGTATTGAAGAAAAAAGAAATACATTCCTTTCTATTCCCATTCAATTTCCTCCATAAGTCTATCATATCTAGGTTTTCTAACAATCTATTTACCTCCTTAAATTTTTTCATTTTTTATGATTAGATTTATCTAAATCTGAGAGTTGGAGTTTGATGTCTCTCACTAAAATTAATTTTGTTGTCTATATCTTCCTATAGCTCTTTCAGCATCTCCTCTAAGAATTTGGATGCTGTAGCATTGGGTGTATACATATTTAGGAATTTTTTAAATTAATTTTTATTAAAGATATTATTTGAGTTTTACGATTTTCCCCCCATATCTTGCTTCCCCCCCCCACAGAAAGCACTCTGTCAACCTTTACTTTGTTTCGATGTTGTACCTTGATCCAAATTGGTTGTGATGAGAGAGAAATCATTTCCTTAAAGAAGAGAAGTCTAAGAGGTGACAAGATCAGACAATAAGATATCTGTTTATTTTCTAAATTAAGGGGAATAGTCCTCGAACCTTGTTCAATCTCCACAGCTCCTTATCTGGATACAGCTGGCACTCTCCTTTGCAGACAGGCCAAAATTGTTCCTGATTGTTGCACTGATGGAAGGAGCGAGTTGAATGAGGTTTAACATCACTCCCATGTTGCTGTTAGGGTGTACAGTGTTTTTCTGGTTTTGCTCATCACACTCAGCATCAGTTCATGCAAATCCCTCCAGGCTTCCCTGAAATCCCGTCCCTCCTGGTTTCTAATAGAACAATAGTGTTCCGTGACATACATATACCACAGTTTGCTAAGCCATTCCCCAATTGAAGGACATTTACTTGATTTTCAATTCTTTGCCACCACAAATGGGGCTGCTGTAAACATCTTTGTCCAAGTAATGTTTTTACCCTTTTTCATCATCTGTTCAAGGTATAGACCCAGTAGTGGTATTGCTGGGTCAAGGGGTATGCACATTTTTGTTGCCCTTTAGGCATAGTTCCAAATAACTCTACAGAAGGGTTGGATGAGTTCACAGCTCCAGCAACAGTGTAATAGTGTCCCAGATTTCCCAAAACCCTTCCAACAAGGATCATTACCCTTCCTGGTCATATTGGCCAATCTGAGAGGTGTGAGGTGGTACTGCAGAAAAGTTTTAATTTGCATTTCTCTAATAATTAATGATTTAGAGCATTTTATCATATGGCTATGGATTACTTTGATCTCCTCATCTGTTAATTGCCTTTTCATATCCTTTGACCATTTGTCAATTGGGGAATGGCATTTGTTTTATAAATATGACTCAGTTCTCTGTATATTTTAGAAATGAGTCCTTTGTCAGAATCATTAGTTGTAAAGATTATTTCCCATTTTACTACATTTCTTTTGATCTTGGTTACAATCGTTTTATCTGTGCAAAAGCTTTTTTTAATTTAAGGTAATCTAAATCATCTAATTGGTTTTTGGTGATGTTCTCCAACTCTTCCTTAGGCATAAACTGCTCCCCTTTCCATAGGTCTGACAGGTAAACTAATCCTTGATCTTCTAATTAGCTTATAGTATTTTTTTTTTTATGTCTAAGTGCTGTAACCATTTGGATCTTATCTTGGTAAAGGGTGTGAGGTGTTGGTCTAATCTAAGTTCCTTCCATACTAACTTCCAATTATCCCAGCAGTTTTTATCAAAGAGGGAGTTTTTATCCCAATGGCTGGACTCTTTGGGTTTATCAAACAGCAGATTACTGTAATCATCTCCTGCTTTTACACCTAGTCTATTCTACTCCTCCACCACTCTATTTCTTAGCCAATACCAAACAGTTTTGATGACTGATGTTTTATAATATAATTTTCAATCAGGTAGGTCTAAGCCACATTCTTTTATACTTTTTTGCATTAAGCTCCTGGCAATTCTTGACTTTTTATTTCTCCATATGAATTTACTTAAATTTTTTTCTAACTCATTAAAGTAATTTTTTTGAATTTTGTTTGGTAGGGCACTAAACAAATAGTTTAGTTTTGGTAGAATTGTCATTTTTATTATATTAGCTCTACCTATCCATGAGTAGTTGATAATTGCCCAGTTATTTAAATCTGATTTAATTTGTGTGAGAAGTGTTTTATAATTGTTTTCAATACATATTTAGTATTGAAATTACTTTATTATCTATGGTACCTTTTAGGAGGATATAGTTTCCTTCCTTATCTCTTTAAATGCAATCTATTTTTGCAGCTGCTTTGTCTGAGATAAGGATTGCTACCTCTGATTTCTTCACTTCAGCTGAAGTAAAATATATTTTCCTCCAATGTTTTACCTTTACTGCATATGTATATATATATATATATATATATATATATATATATATATATATATATATATATATATATATACACCTCTGCTTCAAAGGAGTTTCTTGTAAGCAGAATATTCTAGGATTCTGGTTTTTAATCTACTATGCTGTTCATGTACATTTTAAGGAAGCTTTCATCCCATTGACATTCAAAGTTATAATTACTAACTTGTTATTGCCCTTAATGCTGTCTTCCCTCTGTTTGAATTTTCCCCCCCTTTCCCACTATATCCATATTCCCCAGTATTGTGTTTCTGAATACCACCACCTTTAGTGTGTTTGACCTTCTGTATGAAAGCCCTACCCCTTTCTTTCCCTTTTCCCTTTCCCCCTTCTTCTTTACCTTCCTTTAGATAGTTTCCCTATTTCTCCCCATCCTTGTCCCCCTTCCTTTTCCCCTTTTAATACTTGAGAGGTAATATAAGTTTCTTAACTGAGTGTTTGTGTAGCTTAATTTTAAGCCAAGTCTGATGAGATGAAGACTCAGGTGCTTCTCACCTCCTCCTTTCTTCCCCTCTAATACAATAGTTCTTTTGTCCTCTTAATGTAATGAGATTTACCCTATTTAATCTTCTCCATGGTCTCAGCTCATTTCTGTCCCCCCCCTTTTTAAGAAGCTATTGTTTTTAACTCATTCTATCTGAGTCACAGAGACATTATTAGTGTACATCACTTCGGGCTTAATATATTCTCTCTAAGAGAGTTACAATTTTCAAGAGTTATTAGAGTCTTTCTTCCAAATAGGTATAGCCAGTTTCATTGCATTGGACAACAGTCTCATGTATAATTCCTAAGTGACTACTACTTCTGGCTAAGAGTCTTCTATCTAAAAGAGTTGCAATTCTCAAGAGTTATGAGAATCTTTCTCCCGATTAGAGATGTAGTCAGTTTCATCTTATTGTATACCAGTTTTTTCTTTATCTCCACCTTTTTTTAACCTTTTCATGTGTCTCTTGAGCCTCCTGTTTGATATCCAAATTCTCTATTTAGCTCTGAACTTTTCATCAGGAAATCTTGGAAGTCTCCCACTTCATTAGATGTTCATCATTTCCCTGGAAGAGAAGGCTCAGCTTTACTGGATAGTGGATTACTGGCTGCATTCCAAGCTCTCTTGCTCTTTGGAATATCTCATTCCAGACCCTTCAGTTTCTTAATGTTCATGTAGCCAGGTCCTTAGTAATCCTTACTCTGGCTTCAGGGTAGTTAATTTTTTTTTCTTTCTGACTGTTTGCAGGATTATCTCTTTTATCTGATACTTCTGGAGTTTGGCTGCAACATTCCTTGATGTTTTCATTTTAGGATCTCTTTCCAGAGGGGATCAATGAAATCTTTCAATAACTATTTTGCCCTCTGGTTCCATGACATCAAAGCAATTTTCCATCTCTAAATAATGTAATTTTAAGTCCAGACTTTTTTTTTTTTCTCTTCAATGTTTCAGGAAGGCCTGTAATTCCCTTCTTGATCTATTCTTGAGGTCAGTGGTTTTGCTGATGAGGTATTTTACATTTTCTTCTATTTTTTTCAGTCTTGGTTTTGTTTAACAGAATCTTGTTGTCTCATGAAGTCATTAGCTTCAACCCATTCCATTCTTTTTTTAGAGAAAAAATTGCTTCATTTACATTTTGCTACTCTTTTCCAGTTGTTTGATTCTGGTTTTGAATGTGTTTTCCATTTACCCAAGTGTAGTTTCCAGAGAATCATTTTCTTTTTCATTTGTCCAATTGTAGATTTCAGAGAATTATTCTCCTTTTGTATTTGACCAATTGCATTTTCTAAAAATTTGGCTTTTGTTGTAATGTGTTAATTTTCTCTTGAGTTTCTTTTCTCAATTTTTCCAATTGGCTTTTAAACTCCTTCCTGATTTCTTCCAGGAAGTTTTTCTGGGTTGAAGACCAATTCGTATTCTCCTCAGAAGTGCTAGATCTCTCTGGGTTAGAATGTTTTTCATCTTAGTATTTCTCCATAGGCCCCACTCCTGTTGGTCTTTCTTCATCTTGTTTCAGGGGAGGGATGGGGGTGGGGGGGGGTGACTGGTTCTCAGAAGTTTGCTTTTGAAGATCCAAAAGGCTTTTTTCACTTGGCTTAGTAATTCCAAGGGCCAGCCAGTAGGGGGTGATGGTTGTTTCTCTGGAGTGCTTGAGGCCCTCAGCAGCAGGATCTGAGTTCACCTTGAACAATGGGCTGGGCCCTGAGGAAGAGAGTTAATCTCCCTTTCAGATGAGAGAACTCTGTTTCCCACACCTGAGCTTGAGGGGATCAGTATTGTTTATGTTTTTTTCTGGGGAGAGGGCTCGGCCAAAAGTATGCTGCTCAGGTTCCCAGCCCAGCTGGTCATTTTCCAATTGTACTCTGAAACTCTTTGTGCTGGAACTCACCATCCCATAGCTCCTCTCTCCATTTCAAAGATTCTGCAGCTAATAGCAGCTCTCCCCCTGCCACACAACAAAGCCTCTGCAGCAAATGCTAGTCCTCTAGTTTCCCCCAGCTGTTGTCACTGCGCAGGCTCTCTGATCTCTGCTCCTGGTTCACCCAAGGCCCCTGAGACAGACCTTGTTGGTAGGTGTTCTTCTACTAGCTTCTCTTTCTGAGTTTTGTCAATCGAATTTCTGTTAATAGGTTTCTTTCATTTTATTTTTGAGGGGAATCAGGAGCACTTAACACCATGCCTGTCTTCTCCCCACCATTTTGGGAGAAAGTCTTGATCATTTTCCATTTTCCCCCTCTTGATCAGTCTGATAGGTGTGAAATGATACCTTGTTTAATTTGCATTTCTCTAATCAGTAATTATTTGAAGGATTTTCTCCATATGATTATATATAACTTTAATTTCTTCATTTGAAAATTGAGCATATTTCTTGACTATCAATTGAGGAATGACTTGTAATCTTATAAATTTGATGGAATTCTCTCTCTATATATTTTAGAAATGAGACCTTTATTAGAACTCCTACTTTTTAAGATTGCTTCCCAGCTTTCTGCTTTCCTTCTAATTTTGGCACATTGATTTAATTAGTGCAAAAACTTTTTATTTAACATAGTCAAAATCATTCATTTTGCAATTTATTTTATTCTCTATCTATGTTTTGTGTTTTTATATTTTTCTGTTCAATATTTCCAAATTATATCTTAATCTGATTTAAATTAAAAACAGTAATACTGTGGTTCACAATTGGGCTTTGTATCTGAAATTTCTGGTTTAGGGTATCTTCCCAAGTAATTGAGATACTGTTCAGACTTCCCACATTATGTCAAATGCAATCTTTTGGTCTTTATTTCTTTACCACTCTCTTCTTCGGTCTGTTCACCAGAAAAATCATTCCAGGTTTCCATGAGAATTACTTGGAATAATTTTGACGTCATCTTACATGAACTTATATAAAAATATCTTAACATTATTCTTGAACTTAAAGTTTATATAAATATATATATAGAGAGATATAATTTACAATTACATATTATGTAAATCAAAATATTAAACTGGCTCATGCATGACCATCCAGGCTAAAAGGTTTCCCTCTAGTATCTCTAATCTTCCCACTGCCCCAAACATGATAAGGTTCACAGAAGATTCAACCATAAAAGTTCCTTCTTAAATAAAAAAAAATTTTAAAAGATGAGACAGAAAAAAATAATAATGCTTGTTAAATAACTTATAACCATTAAGTATGCATTCTTGTCAGGTTTGCTCATACAATGTTTAACTATGTCCATCTTATAATTAAGTCCTGTAGTTTAATGGGGGCAATGACTGGATGGAAATGAAGTTCAGTGAAGAAGATTTTATTTTTTTTCTGGTACATTGGTTACTGTCCTTTTGGTTTGTCCCTTGACATTTTGTTCTATTTTATGAATGTCAAAATAAATGATAAAAATCAACCATAAATTTTTAGGTCTATACAACACCTGCTACATTATGAGTTCTGATAAAGATGATGTATTCCTGAGCTTTTTCTGGCCTTTGTTTTTTTTTTCCCCTAGTCAATATTCTCTCTCATTAAATAATAACCCTCTTACCTCTTATTTTAAGAATTTTATCAAATAATGTCAAATTTTAACTGATAATAATAAGCCACTTTCATATAATTCACACTTTGATTCTGCATATTGAAAAATAATTTTCTTTCTTTAGATTTTTAAGGAGGGAAAGCAAAAATACTACTATCTCTAGTTTAAAGATGAGAAAAATGAGGATGAGAAAGATATTTTTTCCACCAGGATAGGTGGTAAACGACAATGTGATTAATTAAATTCAAATATTCTAACTCCAAGTTCTCTGTTCTATCCCTTGATATACCTAAATGATACTACTAATAATATACCCCCCATTCTAGGTTTGCCAAAGCCTCTAGGGCCATACAAGTAAGGTTCCATCCTAAGTATAACTTGAATAGGATGTTTTCCCTGAATAGCTTATTGACCCTGCCTGAATTTGCTTCTAAAAAAATTGCAATTTAATATATATATGTATATATACATATATATATATATATATATATATATATATATATATATATATATGTATCTCCAAATATGGATACTAGGGTTTTGAGCTGTGAGATAAATGCTTAAGGTAAAAAATGATCATCAACATATAAACACACCAATGTGTTCAAATTATATTTTAAGTCCTTCTAGAATAGAATCCTATAAAACTTTGCTTTGACAACAATATAATCCTTTCATCTTTTTTTTAATCTCTTTTCAAAAAAAAATTATAAGCACGTTTTATATGCTGATACTGAATTAGATTAGTCCCTTGGTGGTTTAAATTTGACATTGGAAAAAAATAGGAATCTCAATTATTCATTCAAAAGGTTACAAAAGATTTACTTAATTATAGCAAGAAAAATATTTTCAACAATGTTAGACATTAAAAACATCAGGAGTTGATTACAGTGAGCAAAGTTCCCTTGCCTATAATTACCTAACTCTGGAGAGAAGAAAAGAATATCATTTCTACTCTACCCCACAGAAAGGAGGTATTATGCTGCAGTATACTGGTCTGCATTATAAGTCTCTCTCTAGACAAAGAGTGAGAGAGAAATATGTTGAATTGACCTCACAGATCACTCGAAATTTTGTGAGGATAAAATGTATATTATTTGAAAAATATTTTTAATCCTTATTGGGCTCTATTAAATGCTGTGTATAGCTAGATAGCTAGCTAGCTAGATCATCCATATACATATATGTATATATTTCACATGTATATGTACACTTATATGTATTCATACATACACTTATATGCTTACACACACTATATATGTATATGTATACATTACACACATGTGTATGTATGTATGAAAGCAAAACTGAAATTAAGAGGTATCTTCTTTCTTTAACTTTGCACATTAGCTAAATGGAAGAGACAGACTCCTAATCTGCACATTTCCTTGCCTATTAGGTAATCCTAGAAGGTATAATCTTCAATTGGTTCACATATCTTCTCCATCTATTAATTAGAGGTTGGAGTATCTTTCACATGCTGTCACTGTGGCTGCACCAGAATTATTTTAAGGAAATATGCCTTAGTCATTAGATGAATTAGCAAACTGATTTCATGTCATTGATGTCCGGTTTGTCTTGTCCAATTCCTCATGACACCATTTGAGATTTTTGTGGGAAATATATGGGAGTGGTTTTCCATTTCTTTCTCCAGCTTCTTTTACAGATAAGTAACTAAGGGAAATAGGGTTAAGTGACTTAGCCAGGGTCACATCGCTAGGAAATGTCTGATTTGAATTCAAGATTATGAATCTTTCTTACATTAGACTTGACACATTGTACATTGTGCCACCTAGATTTTATATGAGTTATCTCAAGTATTTATAACCTATAAAATTTAATATTTATCTCAAAATTATGAAAAATATTCTTCATAATAACTATGTCTAGAAATTTTATATTTCTGATATCATTTTATGATCAAATTATGCTCTTCATTCATAATATTAGACACCTCCATCATCCTTGCCTTGCATAAAATGAATTTATAAGATTATATCAGAAAGAGGTTACAATATTCAATCTCCAGTTGTTTGTGGAATACAGAGACTTCCTCCCCAACATAGTTTAGTACCAAGAGGTATATGGATTACCCAAGGTTACACAGTGTGTGTGTGTGTGTGTGTGTGTGTGTGTGTGTGTGTGTGTGTGTGTTTCAGCAATATTATATTGGGAATAAGGGATATTTCATTTTCCTCATGCAGGAGCACCACTACATTGGAAATTATGTTCCATTCCTTCCTTGAAAAACCATTAACAGGGAGTAAGCAAATCCAAGATTACTTACTCAGGTCTTTTTGTACCCAATTCTTCAATTCTTTTTAAATTAACTAGGAGCAACATTCCCTGAAATCAAGAACGCTTAAATGCACAATTTCTAACACAAAAGAAAGAAATATTTCTACAGTGACCAAGAAAATCATATTTTTGAATAATGTCAGCATTCAAATTACTTTGTAATTTAGCATATTATTAGCAGCAAGAGTATTTAAATGATGACTTTCTTTTATCCTAAGGAACCAAATCATTTATTTTACTACAAATGAAAATAAAGGAATGCTGAAGTTATAAATAATTGATGGTAGCTTCTCTTGAGAAAAGACAGCAATTGACAGCTGACTGGTTAAGAGAGGGAAAGGGAGAAGTGAGAATGACACTGGTGCTGAAGGACTGGGGACTGGGAAGATAGCCATACATTGCATAGAAATGGGAATATTCAGAATAGGTGAGGTTGGGGACGAATAATGAGTATTGTATCTTAATATTTTAAATTTAGAGTGCTTATAAACTGCAGATACGTCAGATAAACAATGGAAAATCAGTTCCTAGAGTTCAGAAGTTCAAATGCTCATATAAATATTGGGGATGGAAATACAGATCAGAATTGGAAAGGTTTTGAATTTGGATCTTGTCACAAATCAGACCTGTGTGTCTGTGGTGCTAGCACTAGTTTAGCTAGTTACTTGAGACTCATCATAGTATTGCTTAAAGAATACTGGATAATTTACTGACAGATTTAAATTTAAATTGTTAAAGGGAAGACCCAATGAAATTACAGCTTCTTGAAGTACTAAATTACAATTATATACATTTATATTGCAATTATATAAAATTATATAGGATTCATTTGTAATTGATTTATTTCTTTTGGTTTTGTATCACTTATTGATCCATTTTAATCACTAGCAAATCAAGACTGGAAGCTGAGATAGAATGGATATAAATGCAGTAATAAGATTGTTTAGTGATCTTAATGCAGTTTTTCCATTCCACCCTCCAAAGTCATTATTCAGGGAATAATTTTTGTGGAGATTTAAGCTGGGACCTACTTCTCTAGGATTATAACCTTGACTCAGAAGAAAGTTCTCACCATTAAAGTCCTTAGTTCTATCCAAAAGTTGAGCATCAGAATTGATTTCATTCATTAAAATCACATTAAAATAATGCATTATCTGTTTTGTCAGTTTTATTACATTAGGGCTTCCCATCTGATTTGAAGCAGAAACTTCAGACATGTTCTTTTTTTCCCCCTATCTGAATGAGAATCATTCAGTATTCATATGTATTTAGAGACAAGTAAAAGAAGAAGAAATAATCAAAAAGAACACATATATTCAATCAAGTCTCATTCCAACAAGAAGCTTTTGTTGATGCTTTTTTGAAACAATGCTTTCTATCTGATGATTATCACCAGTTCATTTTTTATATACTTTGTGCATAGTTGTTTGCATGTTTTTTTTTTTTTTATGTTACACTGTAAGCCCCTTGAAAGCATTAAATGTCTCTTGGTTTCTTTGCATCTTTATCACTTAGCATGTTTTTGACATACAGTAGGCATTTAATATATATTTATTAACTGATTGACTAATTGAATAATTCTGACATATCAAGATAAAAAAATTAGATTTAAAAGATTCTTTAGTGGTTTTATCAATCCACTTCTCAATGATCACCAAGACACTGGTGATTCTGTATTCCTCTCCCAATTTTAAACTATACATAAGCTTTCAAATAGAACTTTAAACAAAGACATTTAGATTTTAAGCATCCTGATTTTTATTTATATGTCAGAACCAATTTAGAATCTGTTAGTATAAGGATATGTAACATTGCATCTGCTGTCAGGCCATATGGTCAGTTCTTTTCACCACTGATTTTTTTTTTGGGGGGGGGCTTATAATTTTGGTCTTTGCTCTTAGAAATGTAGACTAGTATACAAAATCTTAGCTTTCCTTGTGAAAAATTAAATTCTCCTTTTAAATACACAATCTTGCAGCTGCACTTATACATTCATGAATAAAGCCAGGTGTGACCACTTTTGTCCATGACATTATTTGTCCCTATCTTTTATTCTATTGAAAAGGTTATTATCTAGTCATTTCCCCAGTTAACCAAAGAATAATTGGAATATAATCTATTTAATTATTTTTTCTCTCTTCTGTGACCTCCTCATTAAGAATAAAAGATATGAAAATATCAGAAAATACATCTCTTTATACAATCACTATAAAACAAAGGAGGAATCTTGACTTTCCATTTTCCTTCCTCTCTCTACACATTAATTTATAGTATACTTGTAGAAAAAGACCAGGGGCATAGTGTGCTTTTGGTACCTTAAAACAAAGAAATATTGATGTCATTAATGTGATATTTATTTCTATGCTAGTTATTTTATAATTAAATTTGTCATAAAAGAAAGTATTGCAAAAATTATGTGAATAGTTCCATCTAATGTGTTTGTAAGCATAATATGTATAACAGGGTTGCCACACTTTTTCATTTCAAAGGAAGTATTATACTTTGTGAGGTTTTTGTGAGAAATGAATATATTTTGTCTACTGGATTAAGATATGATTAATCAGAAAACCTTGTTCATTATCAAAGAGTCACATGCCTACTTCAATAAGAATCAACCATAGAACTACCTGCTCTTAGTTCAGACTCTCATTAACTCTTGCCTAAATTATTGGACTAGAATAATTGTTATTCTCTCCTTCAGTCTCTCCTATCTGTCTTCTGTCCTCTGCTTAGTGGACAAAGTCAACATCCTAAAGCAGGAGTTTGCTTAGGTCACACCTCTACTTTAGAAGCAACAGTGATTCCTCCTTCCTATGTGATAAAGTCTCTGTCTCTCTGGTTTTGTCTCTGTTTTTGTCTCTCTGTTTCTGTCATTATCTTTTTCTGACTCTTTCTTTCTGGCTCTGTCTCTCTGTCTCTGTCTTTCCAGTTTCATTATACATTTATTATACACCCTCTATTTTCTGTCTATTTGTTCACTTTCATTGCATCATATCCCATAATGATACCTTTGCCTGGAATACAGTCTCTGTCTCTGCCTCTTAGAATCCCTAGCTTCTATAAGACATAGTTCAGGCATCATCTTCTACTTGGTTTATATTAATTTTCAGGATACATTGTGATGCAGTACTGTACAGTTCAGAACAATACAACATATATAAAACACACATTTATATATATATATATATATGTATATGTCATAAACACACCATATATACTAAAATGTATATGCACATAAGTACTTTGTTTGGCATTTGCATGTTATTTCTCTGTATATTATATTACCCTGCTCCATGTCTGTAGAATTAAAACCATCTCAGGACATATATTATTTCATTTTTTTCTTTTTATCTACAGTGACTCACATGGATCTTGCCATAGTGTCTGGTACATAGTAGATATTTCAAATTTTCTTGTTGATACACTAAATGAATGAACTGAGTCTTTTGAAATTTTTCTTTTTAAATGTTGAGGACTTGCCATATATTACTGCTACCTTTTTTTAGATTAAAAGCTAAAGCATACCAATTTCACTGATGTTTTTAATATATTCATGTAGTAGATACAATTCCAATATGATCTAATAAAGAGTCATTAAGTACCTATTATGTGAAAAGTATGGGGTTAAATTCTTTAGAAATATAAAACCAAATTTTACAAATGTAAACAACTTATTTACTCAATTGTTCAAAATATATTAGGTACAAATGTTTGCATATTCAATTAGGATTTAATGACACAGTGGAATGAGTGACAAGTAACAGAACATAATGTCAAATGCTATGTCCATTATTTACTACATATGTGATTTGGGATAAATCAGTTAGCATGTTAATCCTTTGTAAAGTGAACCTGCTGGAATAGATGGTACTAATGTGCCTTCTAACTGCTATTCAGTTCTTTGGATGCACACATTATTGATTGTCTAAATTTTTTACTCTTTTTTCCTTACTGCACTTTAGACTTCTTTAGATAATTTGACTTTTTTTTTAGGGGTTTTCTTTTTGGCAAAGCAAATGGTATTAAGTGGCTTGCCCAAGGCCACACAGCTAGGTAATTATTAAGTGTTTGAGGCTGGATTTGAACATAGATACTCCTAACTCCAGGTCAGGTGCTCTATCCACTACACCACGTAGCTGTCCTAATCATTTGACTCTTAGAAAGTAACTTAAACTAAGTGAAAATGGTAGTTAACAAAACCTGACACAACCCCACCCCCTGGCCCGGATAAGAAATTTAATTGCTACATTAATGTAGTCTTTTAAATTTGGTGGGCAAAGAGACTGCATATGTACGCTAATAAAATACTTGGAAATTGTGTGTGGATTTTATCCATCCATGTTATCTCTTTTCCTGGTTAGCATTGATAATTGGGAATTGATGAGGTAGCAGAAGGAACTTTTAGCAGAGAATTTTACATCTTCTAAATTCAGAATTATTTAGACAGATGTGAATTTTAGGATTTAAAAAAAGTTTTGAACTACACAACTTTCCCAAATTTTGCTATTTTGTTAAAACACAGGATTCTGGTCTATAGGGGACAAATACTAAGATTTATTTAAGTCATATTTGCATAATATTTTCCCAGAAAATAAAATTATAAAGGAATCCAAGAAGAATGACCTGATCCTCAAATTATAGTGTGACTTCCTGAATCTAAGGTTAGTCAAAGAACTTATGATTTGTAGCCCTTGATTCACTTTTATTCACTTTGTTGCCATTTTTCTAATGCATATTCTACAAAATTTCATTAAAATAAACCTAAATTCAGACCATGGGGAAAAAGACATATTTTTGGAATTTAATTTGACTGTTTTTTTTATTCTCCTGCAACATCTTGCAATGTATTCTTTTATGATCCATTTACAATTTAAATTAGTTTTGTTTGGTTAGAACTTGCAACTTCTTAATATTTCTTAAAGCTAAAAATATGCATTCTTGGTAACAGGCAAATATACAAATTATAAGAGAAAAATTAATTGGATTCTTGAAGACGAAGAAATGATTATCTGGCTACCATTAGTGTAATAAAATTTCAAAAGTTTCCCAATAGTAAAATGAAATAAAATTCCATAATAAAATAAACATTAAAAACTTTATAATGTTGAATGCATTTTATTATAATGAGAAGTATGCTATGCAGTAAAATATTAATAAGAATTCACATTTCATTACTATACATCTGGATGTTATAGGTTTGGAGTTTCCCAGGATTATGTAAGCTACACAACCTTTCAGTTTATCATCTTAAATAGTTAAAATAAAAGATGCAGTACACCAGTTTTTGCAAGATTTTTCTGAGGACAAGAGGAAAGCTTATAATGGAATATTTCAGCCTATATATTTCTTTGACAACTTAATGCCATTTTTACCACAATAAATATTTGAATACTGAATTTTTGGATGAACCAGTAGAATTAAGGTATCTAGTAAGGAGAGAGAGAGAGAGAGAGAGGAGAGAGAGTCATTATTAAGAGTTTATTGTATCAGGAATAGTATCAGGTGTTAGAAATACATGTAGAGGAATATCAAGGGGTGTCAACTCTCAAGAATTTTACATTCCAATGGAGTAAAGATCCATTAAAAGTTAAATTAGAAGGGGCAAGTCAGAGTAGGGAGGTATTTTATTATAGAAGAGAATGCTCTCTACTGAAAAAGGGAAAAGTAGAATAAAATAGTAGAAAGATCTCTGTATTTAGAGTTTGAAGATTTGGGATGGAATCATTTCCAGGTCCCTAAACACTTGTGTCATCTTGAGTAAGATACATCATTTTTCTTGGTAAAAATATCATTATCTGTAAAATAACAAAATCAGAGCAAGTCATATCTAATATCCTTCAATGTTCTGTAGTTAAATTGTATGACTTGAGTCAGCAAGATACATGCAAGGATCATGGTTTGCCAGTTCAGAAGATCTGACTTTTTAACTTTACCCTGTTATTTGCTAACAGTGTGATTTGAGGCAAATCATTTTACTTCCCTAAACCTCTATATCTTGAGCAATAAAATGAGCCAATTGGACTAAATGATCTGATTTCTTCCAGAGGGAGGAAAATAAAATCTATTTTCTTTTGATTTGTTAGGAAGTTTTAGGAATGCATTTCCTTTTCATTCTGATGTAACTCTATCAAAATATTCTTGATAATTTTCTACCATTCACAGATCAGGATTTTTTTTCATTTTTCTACAATATATTTAACAAATATATCTTAACCATCTAATGAAGAAAAATGTTCCAGCTTCTTTTATTTTTTTTGTCCAAAAGGGAACTACTCATAAAATATCTTAGTATTCAGTTAAACTGGTCCAGGTTTTGTTCAGTCATTATTTAGTTATGTCCAATTCCTTTTAACTCAATTTTGGATTTTCTTTTCAAAGATACTAGAATAGTTTCTCATTTTGTTCTCCAAGTCCAGGATGATATATTTTATTTAAAATACTATACTCCATCCCCTCCCCTCTTGACAACCATGAAGTGTAACTATAAATTGCAATCTATTTATTCAGTGCTTCATTGTAGGAGTAAAAGAATGTTAGTATGTTCATTCAATTGGGAACACAAATTGGCTTTGTAAAATCATAACTGAAAGAGTGGATGAAAAAGATATCTGTGGTTTTGAAAATGTATTTAAATTTATGTATATTGTTTAAATATTCATCACTTTTTGTTACACATTTAATAAAAGCAATTTTCCAATATAAATCGCATTATTTCTTGTCATATCATTTTTATTGACATGCCATCTTTGGGAAACTGAGGAACAATGGTATTGTTATAATACCAATTTTACCACTAAAGGGTACAGAGAGAAAAAAAAGTTATCACTCTTCATAACCTCTCAATTTTCCCCATCACAAGCTATGTATAGATATACAAGAGAATTGTCCAGTTAATATCAGCATTCAGGTTCTTTGGAGACAGGAAGTACTATAAGTATTTAAATATTTAACCATCAAAGGAGAGATAGCAGATAATAACTAATGAGGATCAATGGATCAAGTGAGGATTAAAGATTGAAGAGAATGGGATATATTAAATAGTTAGTAGGGAAGAAGCCAATAGATGGGAATTGATTGAAGATTGGTGAGGGAATAGGAATGATAGATGGGACAATCTGCTTGAGAAGACAGTATAGTGTTAGATCACTTAAGTATACATAAAGGTTTTCTTTAATAAGAAGCACTGCTTCTATGGAGGAAAAAATAAAGAGAGAAGGCATTATAGTGCTGTGAAATAAGAAACTTTGGAAAAGAGGTAGCTCTTTATAAATCATCTTCATTATTTTTTCAGGGAAATATGAGACACTGTTCAGATAAGAAGGTAGGTAGAGAAGAAAAAAATGAGGAAGGTTTGAAGAATAATTAAAGAATTAGAAATGCTACTATGCATAGTAGATTAGTGAGGCAATTAGAGTAGTGCAAAAAAATTGTTTTTAAAATTATGTGTCACTGACTACAAAAACTTTTTAAAGTTCATTAATACAGCACACTAGATAAAAGTTGAATCAGAAATAACTGAACTTAATAAGCCAATGTTTGAAAACAAACAAAACAAACAAGTAAATTACCTTACAAAATTTTGGAGAAAATGAAAAATAATAAGACAAACTTTGTTTAGATAAAGATTTTATAGTGTACTGGGCAGTAAATTTGAATGGATACATATTTTGAATATCAAAGATCAAACTACAAAACACAGAAAAGATACAAATTCTATACCTTTCACAGTTATGTTAGGAAGTGTATTTTAACTAATAACATAATTGACTGATTATAAAAGATGAAATGACATTTTTATTAGATGAAATTGAAAAACTTTTGCATGAACAAATTAATTAATCTAGGATAATGAAAGAAGTAGCCAACATGGGAAAAACAACAAAATATATACATAAAGTATCTTTGATAAGGAACTAAAGGCAATGTGTGTATGCATATATGTGTGTAAATGCAAGTGTGTTTGTATATGCATACAAATATTAATTTATGAATATATTTCATATAAATATTTATAAATTTTGCTTATTTGTACATTATATATTTACATAGACATATTTGAATATACTTTTGTTTTGTAAAAAAGTATATACCAAGTGATCTCATTATACAATCAAATTTTAGATACTGCCCATTTATGATTAAAATATTTATGAAGGAATATGGAGATATAAGCATCAGAGATAAAGACTAAACCTGATTCAAAGTAATTATATAAGGGCAGGATTTATATTTTATTTTTAAAGCAAATAACAGTTTTAACAAAACAGCATGTGGATTATGAACGTTGGTTCAAATTTTAACTCTTATTTATATTTTCTATATGATTTGATTTGCTAAATAACAATCTTTCAGTACCCATAGAGAACTCTCTTGGATTGCATGTTGAAGAATAGATTGATTTCCTTCATTCAGAAATCCTTTTTTGTGATGGGGAATGAAATCAATACCACTACAATCTATAATAACAGAACTAGCAACAGTAGGACTAACAGCCACAATTCAGGAGTAGCAGCAACAAAAAACACATTCAAATATCAGTTGGATTATGTGAAAAATATGTAAGTGTGTATAGGGGGAGCAAAGTATGAGGTGTTATTGAGTTTGTTTTTCAGTCAAGTACCAATAGTTCCTAACTTCATTGAGGGATTTCTCAGCAAAGATACTGAAGGAATTTGAAATTTATTTCTCCAGATCATATTTTAGATGAGGAAACTAATGCAAACAGGGTTGAATTACTTGTCCAGGATAACATAACTAGTAAGTGTGTAAGGCTGCATTTACACCGATTTCAGGTATGGAGCTCTATCTACTCAAAACTAGAAAGGGTCAAAAGTAAGATTTAAGTCCAAGTCTTCTATATGGCAAGCACAGCTCTGTTCTTTAAACCAAAAGCACAGATGTTTCTTGGTTATGTTAGTTAAGCCAGCTCATTGTTTTGTTTTGTTTTGCTCTCTGTAGACAGTAACAAGTTCATTCTTCATCATAAAATAAACACATAAATAAAATATCACACCTAGGATAGTGTTAGACAGATAGAAAGAACTCAATTAATACTTGTTGATTTCCTCTTAATATCAGTGACCTGTAAGAATTTAGGAGAGGCCAAAATAAAATCAGCCTGCTGCCTGCAGATATATAAAAAAATTCACATGCATAGCACATCTCATTAGGACTTCTTTGGGCTACTCATGGCATCAGATATATCATCATATTCACATTTCTAAGCATGAATATGGATTAAAAAATCATGCTGTGTTGCTTCTTAAGGTTATTTTAATGAATGTAAAGACATTCTATTTAAACTTATGGAAGAATTCAAAAGCAGGCTTTGCCAATTTGGCTCTTGTCCCCTAACTCTTAGCTGAAGAAACTGAAAGTCTCAATGACTGAATGATTGACTCTCCTATTTTATGGATGATTTAGAGGGGGAATCCCAGGAATTGTCATGGACCCCATTTTTTCAAGTCACCATTTTTGCCACAAACTAAATATGAGTTTTACAAGGGAATGGAAACACATGGTCAGTTTCAGATTGATAGGTAAAAGTGAGTAATTAAGCTTTTGTGAAGATTATACAATTATTAACCAAGTATCTTTCTGTGGAGTGTCCTGAAATATATAAAATAAATTTGACTCTTAAGAATGATGAAAATTAACAACAGATCCAGGGATATTCATTAAAACCAGATTCTCAGTTTTGATTGTTAATAATATGTTATGGAAGTCAAGATGGTGGAAAAAAAGAGGGTAGAGCTAAGGGTGAGAAAGTGAACTTTGCTCTCATCAGAGTAAGCCCCAAAATACCCTACCCTATAGTAGGAGGGAAAAGGATTACAAAAAAGAGGAGGGTATTGATAGAGAGGACAGGAAGCGGTAGCAGGTAATAATAAGCAAAACACTTTTGAGGTGGGCCAGGGTGAAAGTAAAAAAGAGAATAGCATAAATGTTTTAATAGCATGGAGGAAAATTCATTTAGCAGTTATAATAGTGGAAAAAATATAGGATATTTCTCTAACAAAGGTCACATTTTCAAATATATAAAGAACTGGGGAAAATTCATAAAAATAGAAACCATTCTATAATTAATAATAGTAAAGGTAAATGAACAGTTTTCAAATGAATTAATCTTAGATATCCATAACCACATGAGAAAGTACTCTAAAAGTATTTAATGGAGGATTGAAACCTGAAATAATTCTGAGATATTACCTCATACCAATTAGATTGTCCATTAATACAAAAAAAGGAGAATGATAAATGTTTGAGAGGGTCTGGGGGGGGGGAAGATCTTTTGATTGCATTATTGGTGGAATTGTGAATTGATTCAATAATTTTTTTAGTGTTTAAACAGTAATAAAATTGCAAACTTTTATCTGGCAATGTCATTACTTTGTATCCAAAAAGAGATAAAACACAAAAGGGAGAAGTATCTATATGCATGGAAATATCTGTTGCAGCTCTTTTCTGGTGGTAGAGAGATTGCCCTTCCATTCAGGAATGGCTGAATAATTGTGTGATTATGATGGAATACTTTTACATTATATAAGAAATGATGAGCAGAATGTTCTCAGAAAAATATTTAAAGACTTATAGGAGCTAATGCAAAGTTAAATTCAATGGGTACAAATTTACAACAATATTGAAAGATTATTAACTTTGTATAATTTATCTATTATTAGTAATACAATGATCCAAGAAAACTCTTTAGAATTACTGATCAAAATGCCATCCATTCCCAAAGAAAGAACTAATGAGAATCAAAATGCAGATTGACATATCTATTCATTCTTACTTTTTTTTAGGTTTTTGTTTTGCTTGTTGCTTTTATGTTCTATGTTTTCTTTCCCAACATAACTATAGTGGAAATGATTTGCATCACTACCCATGTGTAACCTATATCACATATCTTACCTACTCAAACAGAGGGTATGGATAAAGCGAAATTTAGAACTCAGTGTTTTAAAGATGAATATTATTTTTACATGTAACTGGAGAAAATAAAAATGTTAAAATTAAAATAAGAAAATCCAAAAACAATAACACAAAAGAAATGTTAAAAGGGCCACATGTAACCTAGCAATCTAGCTTGATTCAAAGTGTTATGTGGTGAAAATTAAGTTATTAGTTTACTCGAGGCCATGGATTAGATGCATATTAAATTTTTTCTTTTGTAATACTTTTGAAATGCATTGCCTATGATTAATTAAGAATATCTTAGTGCTAAAACAAAAGACTTGGAAAATGGATTCAGGAGAGACAATGTAAAAATCATAGAACTAATTTAAAACCTTGTTGAAAAAATATTTCCATACTTCAGGGATATTCTTTAGGAGAACTGCCTTGATATCCTAGAACCAGAGGGCAAAGGAGTCTTTGAAAGAATACTTCAATAACTTCCTGAAAGGGATCCCAAAATGAAAGCTCCAAGGAATAATGTAGCAAACACCAGAATTATCAGATCAAGGAAAAAGTCCTTTAAGAATCCAGAAAGAAGCAATTAAAATGCCAAGGAGCTAAAGTTTAGGACTAACAGGACACATTGCATTGAAATTAAAACACAAAATGGCCTGGAATATGACATTCCAAAGAGCAAGTGAACATGAATTACAATCAAGAATCAACTATGCAGAAAAATTGAGCCTTCTCTTTTCAGGAAAAAGATGATCTTTTAATTAAACAGGTGACTTTCATCCTGATAAAAAAGACCAGAGCTGAAAAGAAATTTCATAGTCAAGCAGGAGACTCAAGAGATATATAAAAAGATAAACAGGGGGAAAAATTTGCAACTCAATAAAATTAAACTGATTACATATTGAACTGGGAGGACAATTCTCATAGTTTTGGGGAATTGTAACCCTATTAGAGGAAATATACTTAGACTGAAATTATTGAATTTCATGATATGTCCATGACTTTGATGGAATGATTAAAAATAAAAAAAAAATTATTTGATTAAAAAACAGTGGGGACTTCCAGGCAAGATGGCAGAGAGAAGACAGGCACTATATTAAAGTCTCCTGACCTTCCCATATAAATAATATGTAACAGAAATCTCTTTACATTAAGAGGTATAAAAGAGCTATTGTAATAGAGGAGAAGAAGGGAGGAGGTGAGAACCACCTGAATCTTACACACATTAGATTTGGCTAAAAGTTAACTTACACACACTCAGTTAAATTAAGAAACTTATCTTACCTTTCAAGTAATAAAAGGGGAAAAGCAGAATAGGGGATGGGGAGGGGGACAAAAGGGGATCTACCAGAAGGAAGGGGGAAATAAAGGGGTGGGTAGTTGATATAGGAGGGCAAAGAAACTGAAGGGAGTGGTATTCTGAAACAAATTACTGAGCCAAATGGATAAAGTGAAAAAAGGGGGTAAATACAAACAGATGAAAGATAGCATGGAGGGCAATAAAGATTTAGTAATTATAACTTTGGATGTGAATGGGATGAACTCTCCCTTAAAACACAAGCAAAAGCAGAGTGGATTAAAACCTCGAATCCTACAATGTGCTTCTTACAAGGAAACTCATTTGAAGCAAAGAGATACATGTAGAGTAAAGGTAAAAGTTTGGAGCAAGATATATTTTGCTTCTTCTGAAGTGGAAAAAGCAGGGGTAGCAATCCTTATCTCAGACAAAGCAGCTGCAAAAATAGATAGCATTTAAAAGAGATAAGGAAGAAACCTATATCCTCCTAAAAGGTCCTATAGATAATGAAGTAATTTAAATAATAAACATGTATGCACCCAATGGTATGGCATCCAAATTCTTAGAAGAGAAGTTGAAAGAGCTACAAGAAAACATAGATAGCAAAACCCTCCAAGTGGGAGACCTCAACCTCTCAACCTAACACTCTTAGATTTAGATAAATCGAATCATAAAATTAACAAGAAGGTAGTTAAGGAGGTAAATAGATTATTAGAAAACCTAGATATGTTAGAATTATGGGAGGAAATGAATGAGGACAGAAACCAATATACTTTTTTTTTTCTGCAGTACATGGTCCTTACTCAAAAATTATACATATACTAGGGCATAAACACCAAATGATCAATTACAGAAAGGCAGAAATAGGGATAGGGAATACATCTTTCTCAGATCATAATGCGTTAAAAATCACATGCAATATTGGCCCAGGGAGATACAGAAAACTAATTGGAAACTAAATAACCTCATTTAAAAAAAATGAGTGGATCAAGCAACAGATCATAGAAAGAATTAATGATTTCATCCTAGATAATGACAATGTTGAAACAACATACCAAAACCTATGGGATTCACTCAAAGCAGCTGTCAGGGGATATATTATATCATCAAATGTTTACATCAATAAATTAGATAAAGAAGAAATCAATGACCTAAATACGCAACTAAAAAATTGGAGAAAGAACAAATTAAAAGTCCCAATTAAATAACAAATTAGATATTCAAAGAAATCAATGGAGAAATTAAATTAAAAGCAAGGAAACTATTGAACTAAAAAATAAAACAAAGAGTTGGTTTTTTTGAAAAACCAATAAAATTAATTAATTTCTGGTCAATTTGATTAAAAAAAGAAAGAAGAAAACCAAATTGCTACTATCATAAATGAAAAAGGTGAACTCACCATCAATGAGGAGGAAATTAAAGTAATAATTTGGAATTATTTTACTCAGCTATATGCCAATCAATTTAATAATCTATGTGATTATTATATTATTTAAATTTATGATATCTATAATATTTTTGAAATGTTATAATTATTTATGATTTATATTTATTATATAATATAATTGTATATTAAAACATCTACAATATTTATAAAATACTAAAATATCCATAATATTTACAATAATATTTTACCCAGGTTAAATGAAGAGGAAATTAAAAAATTAATAACCATATCCCAACAAACCATTATTGAACTCCTTAAAAAAGAAATCTCGAGGGCCATATATATTCACAAGGGAATTCTATCATTTAAGGAGCAATTGGCTCCAATACTACAGAAATTCTTTGGAAAAATGGGTGAAGATGGAACTCACTGCTTACTATGACACCAATATGGTGCTCATACCTAAACCAGGAAGAATTAAAACAGAAAAAGAAAATTATAGGTCTAAGTCCCTGATGAACATAGCTAAAAAAAATCTTAAATAAAATCTTAGTAAAATGATTGTAACAAATTATCACTAGGATAATGCACTATGCACAAGTAGGATTTATCCCACGAATGCAGGGTTTGCTCAATATTAGGAAAAGTGTTAGTATGCTCAATTATATCAGAAACAAACCTATCAGAAATCATATGATTGTATCAATAGATGTTGATAAAGCTTTTTGACAAAATATAGCACCTATTCCTACTAAAAACACTAGAAAGTATAGGAATAAATGGTCTTTTCCTTAGAACAGTAAACAGTATCTATCTGAAGCCATCAACAAGCATTATATGCAATAGGGATAGGCTAGAGGCATTCCCAGTAAGATCAAGAGTAAAACAAGGATGCACATTATCACCATTATTCAATACTGTATTAGAAATGTTAGCTTCAGCAATTAGAGAAGAAAAAACTGAAGGAATTAGAATAAGGAAGGGAGAGATAAAACTCACTCTTTGCAGATGACAAGATGGTATACATAAAGAATCCTAAAAAATCATTTAAAAATTACTACAAATGATTAGCTACTTTATTAAAATTACAGGATATAAAATAAACCCTCATAAATCCTCACTATTTCTATATATGACTAGCAAGATACAGCAGAAAGAGCTAGAAAGAGAAATTCCATTCAAAGTAAACTCAGACAATGTAAAATACCTGGGAGTCTGTCTGCCAAGGCAGACTCAAAAACTTTATGAAAACAATTGCAAAGCACCTCTCACACAAATAAAATCAGATTTCAATGACTGGGAAAACATCAATTGCTCATGGATAGGTTGAGCTAATATAATAAAAATTATAATTCTACCAAAACTACACTACGTGTTTGGTGCCTTACCAATAAAAATTCCTAAAGAATTACTTTAATGAGTTAGAAAAAGTTGCATGTAAATTTGTATGGAGAAATAAAAACTCAAGAATTTCCAGGGATTCAATGAGAAAAAGTGAAAAAGAAGGTGACTTAGCCTTACCAGATCTAAAATTACATTATGAAACATCAGTCTTCAAAACTTTCTTGTATTGGCTAAGAAATAGAGTGGCAGGTCAGTGGAATACACTAGGTGAAATAGTAGGAAATTATTATAGTAAGCTGCTGTTTGGTAAGGCCAAAGAGTCCAGCTATTGGGATAAAAACTCTCTCTTCAATAAAAACAAAATTGGCAACATTGAAAGATAGTATGGAAGAAACTTAGATTAGACCAACACCTCACATCCTATACCAAGATAAGATCCAAATGGATACAGGATTTAGACACACACAAAAAATAATATAAGCAAACTAGAAAATCAAGGAGCTGCTTATCTGTCAGATCTATGGAAAGGTAAACAGTTTATGACCAAGTAAGAGATAGAGAACATCATTCAAAACAAACTAGATAATTTTGATTACATTAAATTAAAAAGATTTTGCACAGACAAACCACTGTAACCAAGATCAAAATAAATATAGTAAACTGGGAAACAATTTTTGCAACTAGTATTTCTGATGAAGGACTCATTTCTAAAATATATAGAGATCTTCTGGCCAAGATGGCAGAGAGAAGACAGGCTCAGTTCTAAATTCTCCTGATCTCTTCCCCATCTATCACACGAAACAAACTTCTTAAAAGAAATCTGACTCAAAAAAACCCAGAAAGAAAAGCAAAGAGAAAGAACATCTATGTCGGGATTTGTCTCCAGCAGGAACTGTGGCTGAATTCAGATGGGTGAGTCTGGGCCCAGAGGGAGGATCAACCCCGAATCAACCAGAGTAGCAGCTGAATTGGAACTGGGAGTCTGAGGGCCGGAGAGCTGGACCTGCTGCATCAAAGGTGGGGCTGGACCACAGGGGCGTGAGTCTGCAGGGGAGCAGAGGAGCTGGTGTTGGAGCTATCCCACTGGAGATCCCAGACAGGGCTGGGGGGAGAATTCTGGAGCAAGGGACTTGTGGACACCAGTCCTGGGCTCCTCTGGTCTGAGTCCCATTACAACTCAGATTTCTCCCCCTAACAAACAAATGCAAACTACTTCTGCCTCAGGACCAGGTGTGTGAGCAGAAGAACCAGCCCAGCTAAGCAATGACCTCAGGCCAGGGTAAAGCCCACCATTAACTGAAGGCAAAAGAATTCAATACCCAACTCCTCCCTTCAAGGAAAGGGAGAGGGCCTCAACCAAGGTCACAGACACTCCAGAGGAAAGCAACCAGCACGTCCTAATGGCCATCCAGAGAAAGCACACTCAGTGACTAAAGCCTTTAGCGACCCCAAGCCCCTGTGAACCAGCCCCTCCAAAACTCAGGTCTTAGCAAAATGAAGAAGGGTCAGCAGAAAGGTGGATCCATAGAAAAATTCCTGCAAAGTAAAGACAATAACTCAGAGAGACCTGGAACCTCTGTGGAGAATACAATCTGGTCTTCAGCACCGAGAGACTTCCTTGAAGGAAATAAGGAAGGAGTTTAAAAATCAACTAGAAAATTTGGGGGAGACAATTAATACCTTGAAACAAGAAAACAAATCTCTCAGATCTTCAAATGGGCAAATGCAAAAAGAAATTAATTCCCTCAAAACCTCAATTGGTCAAAAGTACTTTCAAAAGTAGAATTGACCGATTAGAAAATGAGTTGCAAAAGGTTAACGAAGAAAACTCCTCCCCCCCAAAAAAGAATGGAGTCTACAGAAACAAAGGACTCTGTGAGAGAACAAGAGTCAGTTAAACAAAATAAAAAAAAAAAACAACAGAAAAAATAGAAGCAAATGTAAAATACCTCGTCAACAAAACCACTGACTTCGAGAATAGACCGAGGAGGGGCAACATTAAAATAATAGGACTTCCTGAAAACAGTGAACAGAAAAAAAAGCCAGGACTTAATATTACAGGATCTCGTGATGGAAAATTGCCCTGATATCATGGAATCGGAGGGCAAAGTAGTTATTGAAAGAATTCATTGATCCCCACCAGAAAAAAAGATCCGAAAATAAAAACACCAAGGAATTTTGTGATCAAACTGCAGAACTATCAGATAAAAGAGAAAATCCTACAAGCAGCCAGAAAGAAACAAATCAAATATCAAGGAGCCACAGTAAGGATCATGAAGGACCTGGCTGCATCAAGTTTAAGGGATCGAAGGGCCTGGAACAAGATATTTCAAAGAGCACAGAAGCTTGGAAAGCAGCCAAGAATCTACTTTCCTGCAAACCTGAACCTTCTCTTCCAGGGATAAAGATGGAATTTAATGAAATGGAAGAATTCCAAAAATTTCTGATGAAAAGACCAGAGCTAAACAGAAAATTTGGACATCAAACAGGAGGTTCAAGAGACACATGAAAAGGAAAAAAAAAGGGGGGGGCAGCAAAAGAAAAAAAATGCAATTCAGTAAGTTGAAACTGGCTATATCCCAGGATGGGGGTAAAAAAAAAGATTCTCATAAAACTTGATAAATGTAACTCTAACAAAGAGAAGACACCTAGCCAGAAATGACGGACATACATGACCTGTCGATGAGACTACTATCTAATGGGATGTAACTGGCTTTAACCCCACTTGGGAGAAAGACTTTAATAACTCTCAGGAATTTTGACCCTATTCGATAGAATATACAGAGCTAAAAGGGACAGACATTTAGAATTTTCTATGACTTAGATAGAATGATATAAAAAAAAACCCTACTGCCCTAAAAAAGGGGACAGGAAAGAGATGGTAGGAGGGAGGGGACTGAATGGGGTAAATCTCATTACACTAAGAGATACAATAAACTTATGGACATAGTGGGGAAGAAGGGAGCAGAGGAGAAACACCTGAGTCTTCTTCTCATCAGACTTGGCTTAAAGTCAACCTAAACATACTCAGTTAACTTATAAAACATCTAATCTTTCAAGTATTAGAAGGGGGAAAGGGGAGGGGGGATGGAGAAAGGGAAAGGGAGTGGGGGAAATAACAAAAGGAAGGGAAGGGAAAAGGGAAAAAGGGAAAGGGGAAAGAAAGGGGAGGGTGTGATATAGGAGGGCAAATACACTGAAGGGGGTGGTTTTCAAAAACAAAAGACTGGGGAATATGGAGAAAAGGGGGGAAGGGGGAAAATACAAACAGAGGGAAGATAGCATGGATGGCAATAAAGAATTAGTAATCATAACCTTGAATGTGAATGGGATGAACTCTCCCTTAAAATGTAAGCAAATAGCAGAGTGGATTAAAAACCAGAATCCTACAATATGCTGCTTACAAGAAACTCATTTGAAGCAGAGCAATACATATAGAGTAAAGGTAAAGAAAGGCTGGAGCAAAATATATTTTGCTTCAGCTGAAGTAAAAAAAAGCAGGGGTAACAATCCTTATCTCACAGAAAGCAGCAGCAAAAATAGATAGCATTAACAGCGATAAGGAAGGAAACTTTATCCTCCTAAAAGGTACCATAGACAACAAAGTCATTTCAATATTGCATATATATGCACCCAGTAGGATAGCACCCAAATTCTTAGAGGAGAAGCTGAAAGAATTACAAGAAGACATAGACAGCAAAACTCTACTTGTGGGAGACCTCAACCTCCTGCTATCTGATCTAGATAAATTGAATCATAAAATAAACAAGAAAGAAGTTAAGGAGGTAAATAGATTGTTAGAAAAATTAGATATGGTAGACCTATGGAGGAAACTGAATGGGGATAGAAAGGAATATACCTTTTTCTCTGCAGTACATTGAACTTATACAAAAATTGACCATGTATTAGGACATAATAACCTAATGATCAACTGCAGAAATGCAGAAATAGTGAATACATCTTTCTCAGATCACAATGCAATAAAAGTCATATGCAATACTGGGCCAAGGAGATATAGACCCAGAACAAATTGAAAACTGAATAAACTTATTTTAAAAAATGAGTGTAACAAAAAACAAATTATCAAAAGAATTAACCATTTTATCCTAGATAATGATAATAATGAAACAACATACCAAAACCTATGGGATTCAGTCAAAGCAACTCTCAGGGGATATATTATAGCTCTAAATGCTTATATGAATAAATTGGAGAAAGAGGAAATCAATGAACTAAACATGAAACTAAAAAGTTAGAGAAAGAACAAATCAAAAATCCACAATTAAGTACCAAATTAGAAATTCTAAAAATTAAAGGAGAAATGAATAAAATTGAAAGCAAAAAAACTATTGAATTAATAAATAAAACCATAAGTTGGTATTATGAAAAAAAACAATAAAATTGATAAAACTCTGGTCAATTTGATTAAAAAAAAAGAAGAAAACCAAATTTCTAGTAACATCAATGAATCATGTGAACTCACCACCAATAAAGAGGAAATTAAAATAATAATTTGAAATTATTTTGCCCAACTCTGTGCCAATAAATTTGATAATCTATGTGAAATGGATAAATATTTACAAAAAATATAAGTTGCCCAGTTTAAATGAAGAAGAGATTAAAAACCTAAACAACCCTATCTCACAAAAAGAAATTCAACAAGCCATTACTGAATCCCTAAAAAAAATCTCCAGGGCCTGATGGAATCACAAGTGAATTCTACCAAATATTTAAGGAACAATTGGTTCCAATCGTATATTAACTCTTTGGAAATATATGGAAAGATGGATTTCTGCCTAACTCTTTCTATGAAAACAATATGGCATTGTTACCTAAACCAGGAAGAGTTAAAACAGAGAAAGAAAATTATAGACCTATCTCCCTGATGAATATAGATGCAAAAATCCTAAATAAAATCTTAGCAAAACGATTACAACAAGTCATCACTAGGATAATACATTATGATCAAGTAGGATTTATTCCAGGAATGCAGGGTTGGTTCAATATTAGGAAAACTGTTAGTATACTCAATTATATCCACAACAAGCCTTTCAGAAATCATATGATCATATCAATAGATGCTGAAATAGCTTTTGACAAAATACAGCATCCATTCCTATTAAAAACACTAGAGAGTGTAGGAATAAATGGACTGTTCCTTAAAATTAAATTAGCAGGATCTATCTGAAACCATCAACAAGCATTAGATTCAATGGGGAGAGGCTAGAGGCATTCGCAATAAGATCAGGGCTGAAACAAGGGTGCCCATTATCATCACTACTATTCAATATTGTATTAGCAATGTTAGCATCAGCAATTAGAGAAGCAAAAGAAATTAAAGGAATTAGAATTGGGAAGGAAGAGACAAAACTCACTCTTTGCAGATGTCATGATGTTCTACCTAGAGAATCCCAAGAAATCATCTAAAAAACTACTGGAAACAATTAGCAATTTTAGCACAGTTGCAGGTTATAAAATAAACCCTCATAAATCTTCAACTTTTCTATATATTTCTAGCAAGAAACAGCAGGAAGAGCTAGAAAGAGAAATCCCATTCAAAGTAACTTCAGACAGTATAGAATATTTGGGAGTCTATTTGCCAAAAGAGACTCAGAATCTTTTTGAAAACAATTATAAAACACTTCTCACACAAATTAAATCAGATTTAAATAACTGGGCAAATATCAACTGCTCATGGATAGGGAGAGCTAATATAATAAAAATGACAATTCTCCCAAAACTAAACTATCTGTATAGTGCCCTACCAATCAAAATTCCAAAAAATTACTTTAAGGAGTTAGAAAAAAATTGTAAGTAAATTAATATGGAGAAATAAAAAGTCAAGAATTGCCAGGAGCTTAATGAAAAAAAAATGCAAATGAAGGTGGCTTAGCACTATCTGATCTAAAATCCCAGGAAGGATGGGATTTCAGGGAAACCTGGAGTGATTTGCATGAACTGATGCTGAGTGAGATGAGCAGAACCAGAAAAACACTGTACACCCTAACAGCAACATGGGAGTGATGTTCAAGCTTGAAGAACTTGCTCATTCTATCAGTGCAACAATCGGGAACAATTTTGGGCTGTCTGCAAAGGAGAGTACCATATGTATCCAGATAAGGAGCAGTGGAGTTTGAACAAAGTACAAAGACTATTGCCTTTAATTTAGAAAAAAATCAGATAGCTTATTGTCTGATCTTGTTACCTCTTAGACTTCTCTTTAAGGATATGATTTCTCTTTCATCACACCCAATTTGGATCAAGGTACAACATGGAAATAAAGTAAAGACTGACAGAGTGCATTCTGTGGGGGGGGGGGGGAGGGAAGCAAGATTGGGGGGAAAATGTAAAACTCAAATATTATCTTTAATAAAAATTAATTTAAATTAAAAATATAAAATAAAATATGCAGAGAACTGAGTCAGATTTTCAAACAAAAACAAGTCTCTCCCCAAATGAGAAATGGTCAAAGGATATGCAAATGCGATTACAGATAAGGAAATCAAAGCAATCCATAGTCCTATGAAAAATTGCTCCAAATCACTACTTATTAGAGAAATGCAAGTTAAATCATCTCTGAGATACCAGTTCACACATCTCATGCTGGCCAGTATAACCATAAAAGGCAGTGATCAATTTTGTAAGTGATGGGGGAAATCTGGGACACTAACACATTTTTGGTGGAGCTGTGAATTCATCCAACGTTTCTGGAGAGCAATTTGTATTAAACCCAAAGGGCAATAAAAGTGTGCATAATCTTTCTTCCAACACTACCACTACTGGGTCTATACCCTGAAAAGATGATGAAAGAGGCTATAAACATCACTTGTACAAAAGTAATCATAGCATCCCTGTTTGTGCTGGCAAAAATTGGAAATTAAATAAATGTTCTTCAATTGGGGGATGGCTCAACAAATTATGGTATATATATGTCATGGAGGGATGGAAATGCAGGGAAGCCTGGAAGAATTTACATGAACTGATGCTGAGAGTGATGAACAGAACCAGCAGCATGAGGTTGATGATCAGCCTTAAAGGACTTGCTCATTCCATCAGTACAACAATCAGTTTTGAACTATCTGCCATGGAAAATATCTGTATCCAGAGGATTGTGGTGTTTGAAAAAAGTCCTAAGACTATTTCCTTTAATTTAAAAAAAGTTATCTTATTATGTAATTTTGCAATCTCTTACACTTCCTTTTTTCTTCTTTAAGGATATGATTTTTTTCTTATCAAATTCAACTTACATCAATGTAACCATGGAAACAATGTTAAAATTAATAGACTGCCTTATGTGTGTGGGGGGGAGAAGTGAAGCAAGATTGGGGAGGAATTGTAAAATAAATAAAACAAATGAATAAATGAATAAATAAATAAATAAATGAAACCTTTCTAAAATAACTTGAGGATTGGAAAGAGACAGAAGAAGGGGGAGGTGGAATGGGGTAAATGAAGAGGTGAAGAGGTACTATTACAGGGAAAGAAGGGAGGAGGTGAAAACCAACTGAATCTTACTCACATTGGATTTGACTCAAAGAGGGATTAACATATAGACAGTCAATTCAGTTTTTATTTTACCTTTTTGTCTAAATCCTGTACCCATTTTGACCTTATATTGGTATAGGTTATGAGATGTTGTTCTATGCCTAGTTTCTTCCATAATATCTTTGAAGAATTAATTTTTATACCACAGCTGTAATCTTTGGGTTTATCAAAAAAAGTACATTACTAGAATCATATACTGCTATTTCTTTTGTACATAATCTCTTCCACTGTATCACCATTCTATTTCTTAGCTAGTATCACGCAATTTTGAATAGTGAAACTTTATAATTTAATTTTATATGTGGTATCACTAGGCTGCCTTCATGTATAATTTTTTCCATTAATTCCCTTGATATTCATGAACTTTAATATTTAATATGAATTTGATGCTATTTTTGAACTCACTAAAGTAATTTTTTTGAAAATGTGATTATTATAGCAATAAATAAGTAATTTAATTTATGTAAAATTGTTGTTTGTGTTCTATTATCTCAGCCTATCCATGAGCAATTGATATTTGCTCAGATATATAGGTCTCATTTTATTTGTGTGAAAAAGAGTTTTATAACTGTTTTCATAAATTTCTTAGTCTTCCTTGGCAGGTTCATTCAATATATTTCATGTTCTCTGAAGTTATTTTATTGTTAGGGGTTTTTTTGGCAAGGCAATGGGGTTAAGTGACTTGATCAAGGCCACACAGCTAGGCAATTATTAAGTGTCTGAGGCCGGATTTGAACTCAGCTACTTCCTGACTCCAGGTCTTATGCTCTATCCACTCCACCACCTAGCTGCCCCGAAGTTATTTTCTTTTTCATTCATATTTTAATTTTCCAAACATGTTATGAATTCCATGCTCACATGTATATTTTGAAGTTACATGACTTCCTTCCACCATCCATTCACACACTGCTCCCATCAGTGATGAGCAGTCAAGTGAATATTATACATAAATGTCTGTGTTAAACATGCTTACAGATTAGTCACTTTGGGCATGAGGAATTAGGATTAAGGGAAAGAAGTAAGAGAAATTTTTTAAAAAGTGAATATAGTGGTCATGAGATTCTGAAAGGCTTTTTGTTTTGTTTTGTTTATCTTCCTGTGAAAGGGGATAACATTGTCCATAGTTGGTCTAATAGGGTTGTCCTAGCTCTGAACTGATGAAAGGAGCTTCATCCATGAAGGTTGATTAACTCTCAATGGTGTTAATGTGAACACTATTCTTTTGGTTCTGCTCCCTTCACTCAGTATCAGATCCTGTAATCCATTCCATGTTGCTCTAGATTTTCTTATAGAACAAAAATATTCCCAAGTATTCATGTACACTACCTTGCTTGGCCATTCCACAATTAAAGAACATCTCAATCTGCAAATCTGTGCTCCTACTAAAAGAATTGCTCTGAATATTTTGGAGCATCTAGGATTTTTCCCATTTTTAACAATTTTTTATGGGTATAGTCCTAGAATTGGAATTGCTGGATCAAAGGATATGATTAGTTTTTTTTTTCCTTTTGGGGAAAAGTTCTATATTGCTCTCCAGAATGGACGGATCAGTTCACAAACTCTACCAGCAATGCATTAAAGTACCATTCCTTCCACAATCTCTCCACCATTGATCATTTTCCATTTTAGTCATTTTAGTCAATCTGATAGGTGTGGGGTAATACCTCAGAGTTGTTTTAATTTATATTTGTCTAACTAATAATGATTTGGAGTATTTTTTTCATGGAAATTTCTTCATTTGAAAACTATCTATTCAGATCTTTTGACTATTAATCCATTGGGGAATGACTTATCTTATAAATTTGATGTAATTCTCTATGTATTTTAGTTATTAGAACTTTATCAGAAACCCTAGCTGTGAAGATTTGTTTCCAGTGTTTTCTGCTTTCCTTTTAATTTTGGGAGCATTTATTTTACTAGTTCAAAAACTGTTTTTTAAGAAAAATTTTATTTATTTTGAGGTTTACAATTTTCCCACTATTCTTGTATCCCTCTCCCCACACCCCCTCAGAAGGCAGTCTGTTAGTCTTTACATTGTTTCCATTGCATATAGTGATCTAATTTGAATATGAAGAGAGAGAAAAATCATATCATTAAGGAAGAAAAATAAAGTATTAGAGATAGCAAAATGACATAATAAGATAATGCGTTTTTTTTCCCCTAAATTGAAGATAATAGTCTGGTCTTTGTTCAAACTCCACAATTCTTTCTCTGTATACAGATGGTATTCTCCATCACAGATAGGCCAGAATTGTCCCTGATTGTTGCATTGATGTAATGATCAAGTCCATCAAGATTGATCATCACGCCCATATTTCTGTAAGGATGTACAATGTTTTTCTGGTTCTGCTCATCTCTGTCAGCATCAGTTCAAAACTTTTAAATTTAATGTAGTCAAAATCATACATTTTACAATTTATAATGTACTCTACATTTGTTTGGTCATAAATTGATCTATTAATTTTTCTGTGGTGCCCCCCTTTACATCTAAATCCTATACCTGTTTTTGACCTTAATTTCATATAAGGTATGGGTCTATGCTTAGTTTTTGTTTTGTTTTTTTTCCATAGGAGGGTATATTTTTAATCCTAAGAGGGAATGTATCTTATTCCCTCTCTGGGACAAATCTTTTGAATAGAATTTACTCAGTGTAGATAGAATTTATACCCTCCCTTCTTTCCCTTTAAAATTATACATATTGGGGCGGCTAGGTAGCGTAGTGGATAAAGCACCGGCCCTGGAGTCAGGAGTACCTGGGTTCAAATCCAGTCTCAGACACTTAATAATTTCCTAGCTGTGAGGCCTTTGGCAAGCCCTGTTTGCCTTGCAAAAACCTAAAAAATAAATAAAATTATACATCGTTGTGCCTCTTCATCAAGTGTTACTTATCAAAAAGATTTATTAATTAGATAACACCAATCAAAACTTGAATAGTTTGATTACTTGATAAGCTCAAAGTACAATCACAAATTGATTGCTTGTTTGCTTGATAAGCAGCATTGCCTCAAGGTCACAAAGTACCATCCCCTCTTCTGGTTCAATAGAAACACACTTCTCAAGAGTTTTGATTTACATCAAATTATAATCATTTTTTTATCTTACTCCTTTTCAAGTAGCCTGCAAGGACACACACAATTCTCATGAGCCAAACTATCACTCAAAGCCAAATTATTTCATGAACCATTTGTTCCCTATTCCAAGAATACTTTCTCCCCTACTCCCCACTTTAGCTCCCCATGCAAATAATCAAAACCTTTGTTAACTAAAGTATGGATTAAATCTAACCATTCTAAGTAACTTCTCTCCCTGTAATCCTAAAGTCTTTTCTGATTTAATTAACTATAGCATCTCAAAGTGCTCCAAATACTGGTATATATATTGAAGGTGTCTCTTAAGAACTTTATAATTAATTGTGAGGTATGGAAGATACTGCCTCAGAACCACACAGCAAAAGAAACCCTCATCAGAGAAGGTGTTAGGCTTTGAGAGCAAAGCAGAAGCAAACTAGGTCAACAGAAACTGAGACACTTATGTTTAAACATGCGCGGTTTTCATAAGGGCTTTTTTTCTCAAACATAGAGTTGTCATTCTGGTCCTCTTCAGTAGAGAGATAAGAACCAAACATATCTATATACTCTAAGGCCAATCTTTTCAATTATATTCAGCTATATATTCTATTCAAAATTTTGGCTATTCAAGAGTTTCAAATGTTATATCTTCTCTTAAACGTTTGTATGCAATTTGATCAAATTGCATACAAACGTTTAAGAGAAGATATAACATTTATATTGTATTGATTCTTCTTATCTTTCATATCTGCCTTTTTTATACAACTCTTGAGTTGTGTATTTGCTGATTGAACTCTCTGTTTAGAAAAAACGATTTTTTTTAATCAGGAGGAAGTCCTCTATTTCATTTAATATCCATCTTTTCTCCTTACAGTACATGCTGAATTTTTCAGCATAGTAAAATCATTTTTGTAATCCCAGGTCCTTTGCCCTCTAATACATAATATTCCAAGTCCTTTGGTCCTTCAATGCTGAGGCTGAAAAATTCTAGTAAGTCTGATTGTGCTTCCTTTGTATTTAAATTGTTTCCTTTTTTGATGCTTGCAGTATTTTCTCCTTTATTTTGGAATACTTGAATTTGACTATAATAGCCCTTGGAGTTTTCATCTTGGTCTCTTGATGGAGGAGTTCTTTGTATTTGTTCAATTACTATTTAGTCTTCTTATTCTAATAGATATGCATGATTTTCCTTGAAAATTTCCTGCATGTTTTTTTTTTTTTTTTTTTTTTTAATCTAGGCATTCTAATAGTCCAGTGATGCCTAAATTATATTTTCTGGATCTATTTTCTAGTTCTTGGTTTTGACTAAAAGGGACTTTACATTTTCTTCAAATTTTTCAGCCTTTTTATTTTGTTGATGGAATCTTATAGTCTCAAAGATTCATTAGATTATACTTTTTGTGTCTAATTTTTAGACTTTTATTTTCTTCAATTAACTTTTTTATTTCCTTTTCCAGTTGGTCAATTTTATTCTTTGAAGAGTTATGTTTTTTCCAGTTGGTTATTTTTTTCTAAAAGGAGTTTATTTCTTTTGACAATTTTTCTTAATTTTCCTGCTTGAATCTCATTTTTCTTTTTCCACTTTTCTTTTTACACATTTCTTTAGTTTTTAATGTTTTTAAGTTCTTCTATGAGCTTTTGGGTTTGAGTCCAATTCATAGACTCTTTTTCTTATTTATTTTTCTTATGTTTTATTGATGTTTCACTTTTCCATATACATTTTATGATTTTTTTAATCTTCATTCATTTTTGAGCCTTTATTCATTTTTAAGCCTTCATTCATATTCATATGTCAAAGCTAGCTACAAAATTTCCTCCCAGTCTCTCCCCTCTGCAGTGAACAGTAAGGAGTCAGATTAATATTGTACTTGCACATTTGTAATATACCATTTTTGGTATGAGGAAATAGGATTAAGGGAAAGAAATACATGATATTTTTTTTAAGTGAATGAAGTGTTCCTCAGATTCTGAAGGATTTTTTGATTTGTTTTATTTATTTTTTGGTTTTGTTTGGTTTTTTCCAGAAGGGGGATGGTGTTGTCCATAGCTGGTCTAATAAGGCTTTCCTAGGTCTCTGAATTGAAGTGAGCAGCTGCATCCATCAGAGCTGATCATCTCACAATGTTATTGGTAATGTGCATATTGTTCTCTTTGTTCTGCTTCCACCATTCAGCATCAGATAGTGTAATTCATTTCGTACTTCTCTAGTGTCTGATCATTTATGGTTTCTTATAGAACAATAGTATTCATGTGCCATAACTTGTTTAAACAATCCCCAATTGATGGGTATCCTCAATTTCCAATTTTTTTGCCAACACAAAAAGTTCTGCTATGAATATTTTGGAACATGTGAGATTTTTCCCACTTTTTTATGACTTCTTCTGGCTGGAGGCCTTGAATTGGAATTTCTGGATCAAAGGTATGATCAGTTTCATTGCTCTTTGAGCATAGTTCCATATTGCTCTCCAGAAAGGGTGGATCCATTCACAACTCCACCAGCAATGCATCAATATCCCAATCCTCCCACAAACTCTCCTACAATGAGCATTTTCTCTTTTACTCACCTTGGTCAATCTTTTTTTTTTAGAGTTTTTTTTGCAAGGTAAATGGGGTTAAGTGGCTTGCATAAGGCCACAGAACTAGATAATTATTAAGTGTCTGAGACAGGATTTGAACCCAGATACTCTTGACTTCAGGGCCAGTGCTTTATCCACTGCATCACCTAGCCGTCCCCACCTTGGTCAGTCTTATAGGTGTGAGGTAATATTTCATTTTTGTTTTAATTTGCATTTCTCTAATCAACATTGATTTGGAGATTTTTTTCATATGATTATATACAGCTTTAACTTATTCACTTGAAAATTGTCTGTTCATATCCTTTGACCATTTATTAAATGGGGAATTGCTTGCAACCTTATAAACTTCATATAGTTCTCAATATATTTTAGAAAGGAGACCTTTATCAGAATTCCTAGTTGTGGAAAGTGTTTCCCAGCTTAATGCTTTCTGTTTAATTTTGGCAGCACTGCTTTTATTTGTACAAAAATGTTTTTAATTTAGTATAATCAAAAATCATTCAATTTTTACTTTATAATATACTCTATTTCTTGTTTGGTCATAAATTTGTCCCCTTTCCATATCAGAAATAATATTTCTTGGTGTATTAGTTTATCTATGGTGTTTCCCTTACATCTAACTCCTGTACCCATTTTGATCTTATTTTGGTACAGGGTGTGAGATGTGGGTCTATGCCTTGTTTTTGTCATACTGCTTTCCATTTTTCCCAATTTCAAATAGTGAGTTCTTATTCCAGAATCTAATATCTGTGGGTTTGTCAAGCAATTGATTATTGTAGTCATTTATTAAGTTTCTTCTGAACCTATCCTAATCCACTGTCTCATGACTCTATTTCTTAACCAGTACTGGGCAGTTGCTTTATGACAGTTGTTTTATGTTATAGTGTTAGTTCTGGTAGAAGTAGATGATTTTTGTTACATTTGTTTCATAATTTCCCTTGCTATTCTTGACCTTTTGTTGCTCCAAATGAATTTTGTTTCTATTTTTTCTAGCTCAGTAAAATAATTATTTGGTAGTTTGATTGGTATGGCACTGAATAAGTAATTTTATTTGGGTAGAATTTCATTTTTATTATATTATCTCTCCCTGACCATAAGCAACTGACATTTTTCCAATTATTTAGATCTGACTATATTTGAGAAATGTTTTATAATTTGTTCATACAGTCTCAGGGTTTGTCTTGGGAGGTTGATTCCCCAGTTTTTAATGTTGTCTGAAGTTATTTAAATGGAATTTCTTTTTCCTATCTCCTGTTCTTGTGCTTTGTTGATAATATATAGAAATGCTGATGATTTTTGTGGGAGCATTTTATATACTGCTAGTTTGCACAAATTGTTAATTGTTTCAAGCAATTTTCTAAATGATTTTCTTGGGTTCACTAAGTATACCATTATATCATCTGCAAAGTGAAGCTTTGCTCCCTCATTGTCAATTCTGATTCTTTCAATTTTTTTCTTCTCTTGTTGCCAAAACTAACATTTCTAAGACTATAATGAATTGTAATGGTGATAATGGGCATGTGTGTTTCATTCCAGGTCTTATTGGAAATACTCTTACTTTATCCCCATTATGTATAATATCTGTTGATGGTTTTAGATAAATATGACTTATTATTTTAAGGAAAGCTTCATTTATTCCTAAACTTTATAGTGTTTTTTTTTGTTTTTGTTTTTTATTTTTTTTAGATTTTTCAAGGCAATGCCCAAGGCCACACAGCGAGGTAATTATTAAGTGTCTGAGACCGGATTTGAATCCAGGTACTCCTGACTCCAGGGCCGGTGCTTTATCCACTGCTCCACCTAGCCGCCCCTAAAGTATTTTTTAATAGGAATCGATGCTGTATTTTATCAAAGGCTTTTCTTGCATCTATTGATTTCTACTGGTTTTGCTATTGATATGTTCAATTATGCTGAGTGTTTTACTAATATTGAACCATCCCTGCCTACCTTCTAAAAATTATACTTGATCATGGTGTATTATTCTAGTAATAATTTGCTGTAATCACTTTGGTAAAATTTTATTTATAATTTTTGTATCAATGTTCATTGGGGAGATTGGTCTATAATTTTCTTTGTCTGTTTTGTATGTTCCTTGTTTAGGTAGCAGCACCATACTGGTATCATAAAAGAAGTTTGGCAGAACTCCTCCTATTTTTGTAAGATGGATTATGTACAATAGGAATTAATTATTCCTTAAGTGTTTGGTAGAATTAACTTGTAAATCCATCTGGATTTGAAGATTTTTTCCTTAGGAAGCTTATTGATGGCTTCTATTTTTTTTCTGAATTGGGGTTATTCAAATATTTCATTTCTTCATTTGATCTGGGCAGTTTGTATTTTTGTAAATATTCATCAATTTCTTTCAAGTTATCAAAGTTATGGGCATACAGTTGGGCAAAGTAGCTCTGAATTATGTCTTTAATTTCCTCCTCATTGATAATTAGTTCATCCTTTTCATTTTTTGATACTGGTAATTTGGCTATCTTTCTTTATTTTAATCAGATTAAACAAAAGTTTATCTTATTGAATTTTCAATAAAAACAATTTTTGCTTTTATTTATCACATCAATTGCTTTCTTGCTTTCAACTTTATTAATCTCTCCCTGAAATTTTAGAATTTTCAATTTGTTATTTAAATGGGGATGTTTAATTTATTCTTTATCTAGCTTTTTTAGTTTCACATACAATTCATTGATCTCTTCTTTCTCTGTTTTATTCATTTAGAGATTTAGAGATACATAATGTATCCTCTCAAAACTTTCTTGGTTGTATCCCATAAATTTTGCGTTGATATCTCATCATTATCATTTTATTGACTATAATTACTGATTATTTTTTTACTTTATTTTTTATCTTTATTAAAGATATCATTTGAGTTTTACAATTTTCCCCAATCTTGCTTCCCTCCCCCACCCCCATGCCACAGATAGCACTCCATCAATCTTTACTTTGTTTCCATTTTTTACCTTGATCCAATTTGGTTGTGATAAGAGAGAAATCATATCCTTAAAGAGAACAGAATTCTCAGAGGTAACAAGATCAGACAGTAAGATATCTGTTTTTTTCCCAAATTAAAGGGAATAGTCCTTGTACTTTGTTCAAACTCCACAGCTCCTTATCTGGATACAGATGGTACTCTCCTTTGCAGAAAGCCCCAAATTGTTCCCCATTGTTGCACTGATGGAATGAACAAGTCCCTAAAGGTTGAAAATCACTCCCATGTTGCTGATAGGGTGTACAGTGTTTTTCTGGTTCTGCTCATCTCACTCAACATCAGTTCATGCAAATCCCGCCAGGTTTCCCTGAAATCCCATCCCTCATGATTTCTAATAGAACAGAAGTGTTCTATGACATACATATACCACAGTTTGCTAAGCCATTCCCCAATTGAAGGACATTTACTGGATTTCCAATTCTTTGCCACCACAAACAGGGCTGCTATAAATATTTTTGTACAAGTAATGTTTTTACCCTATTTTCCTCATCTCTTCAGGGTATAGACACAGTAGTGATATTGCTGGGTCAAAGGGTATGCACATTTTTGTTGCCCTTTGGACATAGTTCCTAATAGCTCTCCAGAAGGGTTGGATGAGTTCACAGCTCCACCAACAGTGCAATAGTGTCCCAGATTTTCCACATCCCTTCCAACAATGATCATAATCCTTCCTGGTCATACTGGCCAATCTGAGAGGTGTGAGGTGGTACCTCAGAGAAGCTTTAATTTGCATTTCTCTAATAATTAATGATTTAGAGCATTTTTTCATATGGCTATGGATTACTTTGATCTCCTCATCTGTTAATTGCCTTTGCATATCCTTTGACCATTTGTCAATTGGGGAATGGCTTTTTGTTTTAAAAATATGACTCAGTTCTCTATATATTTTAGAAATGAGTCCTTTGTCAGAATCATTAGTTGTAAAGATTGTTTCCCAATTTACTTCTTTTCTTTTGATCTTGATTACATTGGTTTTATCTGTGCAAAAGCTTTTTAATTTAATGTAATTGAAATCATCTAATTGGTTTTTAATGATGTTCTCCAACTCTTCCCTAGTCATAAACTGTTCCCCTTTCCATAGATCTGACAGGTAGACTAGTCCTTGATCTTCTAATTTGCTTATAGTCTTGTTTTTTATGTCTATTTCCTGTAACCATTTGGATCTTATCTTGGTAAAGGGTGTGAGGTGTTGGTCTAATCTAAGTTTCTTCCATACTAATTTCCAATTATCCCAGCAGTTTTTATCAAAGAGGGAGTTTTTAACCCAATGGCTGGACTCTTTCGGTTTATCAAACAGCAGATTTGGATAATCCTCTCCTGTTTTTACACCTAGTCTATTCCACTGGTCCATCACTCTATTTCTTAGCCAATACCAAACAGTTTTGCAGTTGATCATTAGGTTTTTATGTCCTAGTACATGGTCAATTTTTGTATAAGTTCCATGTACTGCAGAAAAAAAAAATGTATATTCCTTTCTATCCCCATTCCATTTCCTCCATAAGTCTACCATATCTAATTTTTCTAACAATCTATTTACCTCCCCAATTTCTTTCTTGTTTGTTTTATGATTTGATTTATCTAGATCTGATAGTGGGAGGTTGAGGTCTCCCACAAGTAGACTTTTGCTGTCTATGTCTTCCTGTAATTCTTTCGGCTTCTCCTCTAAGAATTTGCGTGCTGTCCCACTGGGTGCATATATATTCAATATTGAAATGACTTTATTGTCTATGGTACCTTTTAGGAGGATAAAGTTTCCTTCCTCATCTCTTTCAAAGCTATCTATTTTTGCTGCTGTTTTCTCTGAGATAAGGATTGCTACCCCTGCTTTTTTTACTTTGGCTGAGGCAAAATATATTTTGCTCCAACCTTTTACCTTTACTCTATATGTATCTCTGTGCTTTAGATTAGTTTCTTGTAAGAAGCATATTGTAGGATTCTGGTTTTTAATCGACTCTGCTATTTGCTTAGGTTTTAAGGTAGAGTTCATCCCATTCACATTCAAGTTTATGATAACTAATTCTTTATTGCCCTCCATGCTATCTTCCCTCTGTTTGTATTTTCTCCCTTCCCCCACCTTTTATCCATATTCCCCAGTATTTTGTTTTTGAATACCACCCCCTTCAATGTGTTTACCCTCCTATATCACACCCTCCCCTTTCCCCTTTCCCTTTTTTCCTTTTCCCTTCCCTTCCTTTTGTTATGTCCCCTTATTTCCCCCACTCCCCTTCCCTTTCTCTGCCCCCCTCCCCTTTTCCCCTTTTAATACTTGAAAGGTTAGATGTTTTATAAGTTAACTGAGTATGTGTAGGTTGACCTTTAGACAAGTCTGATGAGAAGAAGATTCAGGTGTTTCTCATCTGCTCCCTTCTTCCCCTTCTATTACCATAGGTTTTTTTGTACCTCTTAGTGTAATGATATTTGTCCCATTCAATGCCCTCCCTCCTCCTATCTCTTTCCATTTGTAGGGAGGTAGTGTATTATTTTTTAGATCATTCTATCTAGGTCATAGAAAATTCTGTGTGTCTGTCCCTTCTAGTTCAGTATATTCAATTGAATAGAGTCAAAATTCCTGAGAGCGATTAGAGTCTTTCTCCCAAGTGGGGTTAAAGCCAGTTACATCCCATTAGATAGCAGTCTCAGGGATAGGTCATGGATGTCCATCATTTCTGGATAGTTATTTTCTCTTTGTTAGAGTTACATTTCTCAGGATTTATGAGAGTCTCCGTTCCCCCCCCCCCCCCATACTTGGATATAGCCAGTTTCAACTTACTGGATTGCATTTTTTTTCCTATTATTGCCACCCCCCCCCTTTTTTTTACCTTTTCATGTGTCTCTTGAACCTCCTGTTTGATGTCCAAATTTTCTGTTTAGCTCTGTTCTTTTCATCTGAAATTTTTGGAATTCTTCCATTTCATTAAATGTCCATCTTTTTCCCCTGGAAGAGAAGGCTCAGCTTTGCAGGAAAGTAGATTCTTGGCTGCATTCCAAGTTCCCGTGCTCTTTGAAATATCTCATTCCAGGCCCTTTGTTCCCTTAAAGTTGATGCAGCCAGGTGTTGCATGATCCTTACTGTGGATCCTTGATATTTAAATTGTTTCTTTCTGGCTGCTTTCAGGATTTTCTCTTTTTATCTGATAGTTCTGGAGTTTGGCCACAACATTGCTTGGGGTTTTCATTTTAGGATCTTTTTCTGGTGGGGATGGATGTCCTCTTTCAATAACTACTTTGCCCTGCGATTCCATGATATCAGGGCAGTTTTCCATCATTAGATCTTGTAATATTAAGTCCAGGCTTTGTTTTTCTCTTCAATGTTTTCAGGAAGTCCTATAATTTTCAGGTTGCCCTTCCTCAATCTATTCTCGAGGTCAGTGGTTTTGTTGATGAGGTATTTTACATTTGCTTCTATTTTTTCTATCTTTTGATTTTGTTTAAGTGACTCTTGCTGTCTCATGGAGTCATTAGTTTCTGTAGACTCCATTATTTTTTGGGGGGGAGGAGTTTTCTTCATTAAACTTTTGCAACTCCTTTTCCAATTGGTCAATTCTACTTTTGAAAGAGCTTTCCATTTGACCATTTGAGGTTTTGAGAGAATTAATTTCTTTTTGCATTTGCTTATTTGAGGATCTGAGAGAATTATTCTGATTTTGTAATTGTCCAATTGATAATCTGAGAGATTTATTCTCCTTTTGTGTTTGTCCAATTGTACTTTCTAAGGTATTGTCTCTCCCAAATTTTTAAGCTCCTTCCTTATTTCTTCAAGGAAGTCTTTCTGTGCTGGAGACCAGATTGTATTCTCCTCAGAGGTTCCAGGTCTCTCTGAGTTGGGGTCTTTCCCTTTCAGGAATTTTTCTATGGATCCACCTTTCTGCTTACCCTTCTTCATTATGCTAAGACCTTGAGTTGGGGTGGGGCTGGTTCACCTGGGCTTGAGATTGCTGAAGGCTTTACTGCATGCAGTTTCTCTGGCTGGCCAGGAGGAAGGTGCTGGTTGCCCTCACTGGGGTGTCTGTGACCTTGGTTGGGAGGCCTTCTCCCTTTGCCCAATGCAGGAGTTGGAACTATTGAATTCTTTTGCCTTCAGTCAATGGTGAGCTTTAGCCAGGCCTGAGGTGATTCCTCAGCTGGGCTGGTTCTTCTGATCACACACCTGGGCCTGAGGCAGAAGTAATTTGCCTTTGTTTGAGGAGAGGCCTCTGTGCAGTGGAGGCGTGGGCGCAGAGTTTCACAGACACAAGAAGCCTAGGGATGGTGTCTGCTGTTCTCCTGTACCAGAACTCTTCCCCCAGCGTGGTCCCCAAGCTCCAGGGGTGACAGCACCAACAACAACGCCTCTGCTTCCCTGCGGACACGAGCCCCTTTCGTCCAGCCCCACCACTGATCCAGCAGGTCCAGCTCTCGGGCCCTCAGACTCCTGGTTCCAATTCAACTGTTAATGTGGCTGATCCCAGGCTGCGTCTCCCTCTGAGCCCAGACTCACCTGCAGGTACTCAGCCAAGGCTGCTGCGGGAGACAAATCCTGAGGTAGATCTTCTTCTCCTGGCTTTTCTTTCTGGGTTTCCTGGTTCGGCTTTCTTTTAAGAGGTGTGTTTCATGTGATAGATTGGGAAGAGAACAGGAGACTTTAGAATTGTGCCTGTCTTCTCTCAGCCATCTTGGCCAGAAGTCTAATTACTGATTATTTTAATGATTTGTTTTCTGATCCATTCATTATTTCAAATTGATGCTTATTTTCCAATTAGTTTTTAGTTTCTCATTCCATGACCTTTATTCCATGTACTTTTTATTGAATCATTGTCTGAGAAGTATACATTAATTATTTCTGCCTTTCTGCATTTGATTAAGAGGTTTTTATTTGGTATAGGTGCCATGTTCTATAGAGAAAAAGGATATTCTTTTCTATCCTCATTAAGTTTCTCTAGAGTTCTAGCTATCATCTCTAAGTTTTCCATTCACATTTTTACCTTCTTTTTTTAATTTTGTGGTATATATATATATATATATATATATATATATATATATATATATATAATTTTGAGAATGGGAAGTTGATGTCTCCCATTATTAAAATTTGCTGTCTATCTCTACTTATAATCTCATGAACTTTTCCTCTAGGATTTCAGATGTTATACCATTATACCACTATGTGCATACATATTTATTAATGATATAACTTCCTTTTATATTATTTATAAATATGTATGCACATAGTGGTATAATCCCTTTTGTTGAGATCTACTTTTGCTTTCCCTTTATCTGAGATCAGCTTAACTACTCCTGATTTTCATTTTTACTTTGTCTCTAGCATGGTATGTTTTGTTCAATCCTTTTATCTTTTCCTTGCATCTCTCTGTTTCGAATATGTTTTTTGCTAACAATTTATCATAGGATTCAGGATTTTTATCCATTCTGCTCACCACTTTCTTTTATATGTGACAATTCATCCCATTTACATCTAAAGTTATGCTTATTAATTATGTATTTCTCTCCATGCTATCTTTGCCCTCTAATTTTTTTTCTTTTCTTTCCTCTTATTTCTTCTGAGCAAAGTTTTACCCTTTCCTCTTTAACTATTCTTTTAAAATTTAATATTCTGTTTATTTTTCACTTATATTTTCACCTTCCCTTTTATCAGACCCTTCATCCCTTATCTTTCCCTTGCCCTGCACCACCATTCCTTCCCTGTAGAGTGGGATAGATATTTAAACCCAATTTTGAATGTATCTTACTCCTCCTCTAGACCAAGCTATTGAATAGAATTTACTCAGTGTTTACAACCTCCCTTATTTCCCCTCTATAATGATATATCTTTGTGCCTCTTTACCTGGTGTCATTTATCACTCACTTAATATTAAACAAGTATCATCAAACAGAGTTTGCCTAATGATTGCTTTTATAAACTCAAATTGTTATTAATGTACCATCACAGATTGATTTAGATTGCTTTATTCTTTGATAAACAGAATTGCCTCCCCCTTACTGCATCATTAGAAATACACTCTGCAAGAGTCTTGAATTATATCGAATTATCACCATTTTTTTCTTTTACCCCATTTTCAAGTACCCTCCAAAGTCCAATCTTTTCATAAACATTTGTATCCCTCTGCCCAAGTCTATTTTCTCTCATACTTTGCCACACTTTCCCACCTAGGGTATTTAATCCCTTTTTAAGTGAAGTAAAGATTAAGTCAAATCCTGATTTCATTAACTATAATTAACTAAAGGGCTCCAAGTACTGGGAGGCTCTGAAGATCTCACTTGAAAACTTTACAAATGATTGTAAGTTATGTGAGATATTGATTCAGGACTGCTCAGCTTATCATGGCCTCATCAGAGAAAGTGCTAAGCTTTGTAAGCACAGCAAAATTGAAGTATTTCACTTAAGGTTAGAAATAACACCCCTGGTTTTCCCTAGTGCTTTTTTCCTTAAACATAGTGATCTCACATTTAACTACTTTATTGGAGAGATAAGACCCAATTAGAACCCTATCCATGAAGTCCAATCTCTTCAAATGTATTTGACCCTTTAATTATCCTAAGAGAAGTAAAGTTCTCAAGAATTAGGAGCATTATATCTTCCCTTTTAGGGTTGTATATGATTTGTTGGTCTTGACTCACATTTGATTTGTTTTGTCTTGTTTTTTCCTTCCCCTTTTCATTTATCTTTTTATGTGTCTCTTGAGTTGTGTATTGGTGATTAAATTTTCTATTCAGTTCTGGTCTTTGTGTCAGTAATTCTGGTAGTCTTCTATTTTGTTGAACAACCATCTTTTCCCCTGGCCCTATGCTGAATTACGCTTGGTAGTAAATTCTTGATCGAAATCCCAAGTCCTTTGCCCTCCAATATATGGTATTCCAATTCTTCCAGTCCTTCATTGTTGGGGCTGATAGGTCCTGTGTGGGTCTGATTATGTTTCCTTTGTATTTAAATTGTTCCATTTTTGCAGCTTGCAGTATTTTCTCCTTCATTTGAGAATTCTGGAATGTGACTATAACAGACCTTGGAGGTTTTATCCTTTGATCTCTTTCTGGAAGAATTCTGTGTATTCTTTCAATGCTTATATTGTCTTTTTGTTCTAGTAGATTTGTACAATTTTCCATGATAATATCCTTTATGATATTTTACAGGATCTTTTTTTGATCTAGACTTTCTAGTCTGATGATTTGTTTCTTATCTCTCCTGGATCTATTTTCTAGATTGTTTGTTTTTCCTAAAAGGTACTTTACATTTTATTCAATTTTTTCAACCATTATATTTTGTTTGATGGAATGCTATAGTCTCAGATATTCATTGGTTTCTATTAGTTAATATCTAATTTTTAGGTTTTTCTTCCATTAACTTTTGTATTTCCTTTTTAAAGGTGTTAAATTCTCTTGTCAGTTTTTCATAACTCTCATTTATTTTTTCCATTTTTCTTCTTCCTCTCACCTTTTTTTTTATATCTTTTTTAAGTTCTATGAATCTTTGGATTTGAGTCCAATTCACAGACTTTTTGAGAGTATTCTTTTGGATAATTTTCAATGTTTTCTTCTTTTGAGGTGGCATTGTTACCATCTTGATTTGCTTTCTATCATGAGCCCTTTTTGAGCTTTATGGCCCATCTTGAAATGTCTGAGGACTAATCCTGAGGTATAGAGAGTATATAGTGAAGCCTTTTATCCTGGGGCTGGGACTTCTTGTTGGACAAGATGTTGTCTATGCAGTCCAGGTCTTGTTTTTGAAGAAGATTTTTTCCACCTTTATGTCCAGATTTTTCCCATGAAGTGGTTTGTGCCCGATATAGTCCGTTTTTTTTGTCCTGGTGTTCCCAGGGTTCAGACTTTGTTTTGGGTGGGGATCCTTGCTGCTGGCTTTGTAACTAGCTACTGGAACCTATGCTGTTGTCAAGCTGTTGGATCCTGGACTGCCCTGTGGCTGAAAGCCTCCCACTGTCTGTCTTGCTCTCCTGCCTCACTTGTCTTTACTTTCCTTTTTCCTCCAAAGAGATGGACCTTCACTGAAGATCCTCCATGATGTCTACCATTGAAACCTCCTTTAGATCTCTTTTTCTCCAGGGAATCTGTATCTTTAATGTCTGTGTAGAGGCTTCATTTAGCTTTGGTATGGACAAACTCCAGGCCATGTTACCTTTATGTTGCCATCTTGGCTCTGTCCCAAAAGTCTTCTCCAGTAGTTTCCTGGATAATTTCCTAGGGTTTTCTACGTATATCATCATATCTGTAAAGAGTGAGAGTTTTGTTTCTTTATTACTGATTCTGATTTCTTTTATTTCTTTTTCTTCTCTTATTGCTATTTCTTTTTTTTAAAGGTTTTTGCAAGACAATGGGGTTAAGTGGCTTGCCCAAGGCCACACAGCTAAATAATTATTAAGTCTCTGAGGCTGGATTTGAATTCAGGTACTCCTGACTACAGGGCGGGTGCTCTATCTGCTATGCCATTTAGCCACCCCCTGACATTTCTAATACAATATTGAATAGTAGTGGAGATAATGGAATCCCTGTTTCACCTCTGATCTTATGGGGAATGCTTCTAGCTTATCCCTATGGCATACAGTGCTTGTTGATGATTTGAGATTGATACTGCTTCAAATGTTTTCCTTCTTTCCCTCTATTGAAATAGGTCTTTTGAACCTTTTCATGTGAAGCAATTTACCACATTCATCCTTCCTCTTCTTCTTGTCCTTTTACAGTCCCTTTCTTCCCTTTTAATGAACTAATTCATTTTTTAAATCATTCCATCAAGGACATAGTCATACATGAGTGTCCATATTTTCAGTATATTCCCTTTAATAGAGTTAAAATTCTGAAGATTTATGAGAATCTTCTTTCCAGGTGAGGTGGTAAGCAGTTTAATCTTATTGAATAACAGTTTATTTCAATTTCCCTCTTTATCTTATCATATATCTCCTGAGTCTCCTGTTTGAAGATAAAACTTTTTGTTTAACTCTGGTCTTTTCATCAAGAAAGTTTGAAAGTCACATTTTTCATTAAAGTTCCATCTTTTCCCCTGACAAGAGTATGCTCATTTTTGGTATATAATGATTTCTTGAGTGTAATCCAAGTTCCCTTGCTCTCTAGGAAGTCATACCCCAAGCTCTTTGATCCCTTAAGATTGATGCAGCCAAATCCTTTATACTCCTTACTATGACTCCTTGTTATTAAATTGCAACTTTCTGGCCTCTTGCATTATTTTTTCCTTGATCTGGTACTTCTGGAGTTTGGTCACAATATTCCTTGGCATTTTCATTTTGGAATCCCTTTCAGGAGGGGATCATCATATT